>NW_026734835.1:0-222000 GCF_949786415.1 Peromyscus eremicus
AGTTACATAAGCGGAGTTGAACTAGATATGCCCCGTGTTTGTAGGAAGCACAGTTCTTTTGTTCTGAGCAAGCTCACTGTTCTGGCCTATAGGAAACACAGGAGAGTAGAAGAGTGCTGTTTTCTCAAAAGCAGAGTGTGTTTCTTGCAAGGCGAGCTAGCGTTTGTTTCCCAGTCCTAAACGGAGTTGAATCCCATGCAGTTTCTGGTCCTACGAGCAAGATTTGTTTTCTGCAAAGAAGAGTCACTATTGCACTCCCATTGCCATACACAGTGCAAATAGCACTCGCGTCTGTTCCCAGCAAGTACAGTGTATTGGACTGAAGAGAAGCTACTGTTCTTGTCAGTTTCCTAAGCAGAGTTGAACTAGATATGCCCCGTGTGTGTAGGAAGCACAGTTCTTTTGTTCTGAGCAAGCTCACTGTTCTGGCCCTATAGGAAACACAGGAGAGTAGAAGAGTGCTGTTTTCTCAAAAGCAGAGTGTGTTTCTTGCAAGGCGAGCTAGCGTTTGTTTCCCAGTCCTAAACGGAGTTGAATCACATATAGTTTTTGCTCCTACTAGCAAGAGTTGTTTTCTGCTAAGAAGAGTCACTATTGCGCTCCCATTGCCATACACAGTGCAAATAGCACTCGCGTCTGTTCCCAGCAAGTACAGTGTATTGGACTGAAGAGAAGCTACTGTTCTTGTCAGTTTCCTAAGCAGAGTTGAACTAGATATGCCCCGTGTGTGTAGGAAGCACAGTTCTTTTGTTCTGAGCAAGCTCACTGTTCTGGCCCTATAGGAAACACAGGAGAGTAGAAGAGTGCTGTTTTCTCAAAAGCAGAGTGTGTTTCTTGCAAGGCGAGCTAGCGTTTGTTTCCCAGTCCTAAATGGAGTTGAATCCCATGCAGTTTCTGGTCCTACAAGCAAGAGTTGTTTTCTGCTAAGAAGAGTCACTATTGCGCTCCCATTGCCATACACAGTGCAAATAGCACTCGCGTCTGTTCCCAGCAAGTACAGTGTATTGGACTGAAGAGAAGCTACTGTTCTTGTCAGTTTCCTAAGCAGAGTTGAACTAGATATGCCCCGTGTGTGTAGGAAGCACAGTTCTTTTGTTCTGAGCAAGCTCACTGTTCTGGCCCTATAGGAAACACAGGAGAGTAGAAGAGTGCTGTTTTCTCAAAAGCAGAGTGTGTTTCTTGCAAGGCGAGCTAGCGTTTGTTTCCCAGTCCTAAACGGAGTTGAATCCCATGCAGTTTCTGGTCCTACGAGCAAGAGTTGTTTTCTGCTAAGAAGAGTCACTATTGTGCTCCCATTGCCATACACAGTGCAAATAGCACTCGCGTCTCTTCCCAGCAAGTACAGTGTATTGGACTGAAGAGAAGCTACTGTTCTTGTCAGTTTCCTAAGCAGAGTTGAACTAGATATGCCCCGTGTGTGTAGGAAGCACAGTTCTTTTGTTCTGAGCAAGCTCACTGTTCCGGCCTTATAGGAAACACAGGAGAATAGAAGAGTGCCGTTTTCTCAAAAGCAGAGTGTGTTTCTTGCAAGGCGAGCTAGTGTTTGTTTCCCAGTCCTAAACGGAGTTGAATCCCATGCAGTTTCTGGTCCTACGAGCAAGATTTGTTTTCTGCTAAGAAGAGTCACTATTGCGCTCCCATTGCCATACACAGTGCAAATAGCACTCGTGTCTGTTCCCAGCAAGTACAGTGTATTGGACTGAAGAGAAGCTACTGTTCTTGTCAGTTTCCTAAGCAGAGTTGAACTAGATATGCCCAGTGTGTAGGAAGCACAGTTCTTTTGTTCTGAGCAAGCTCACTGTTCTGGCCCTATAGGAAACACAGGAGAGTAGAAGAGTGCTGTTTTCTCAAAAGCAGAGTGTGTTTCTTGCAAGGTGAGCTAGCGTTTGTTTCCCAGTCCTAAACGGAGTTGAATCCCATGCAGTTTCTGGTCCTACGAGCAAGAGTTGTTTTCTGCTAAGAAGAGTCAATATTGTTCTCCCATTGCAATACACAGTGCAAATAGCACTCGTGTCTGTTCCCAGCAAGTACAGTGTATTGGACTGAAGAGAAGCTACTGTTCTTGTCAGTTTCCTAAGCAGAGTTGAACTAGATATGCCCCGTGTGTGTAGGAAGCACAGTTCTTTTGTTCTGAGCAAGCTCACTGTTCTGGCCCTATAGGAAACACAGGAGAGTAGAAGAGTGCTGTTTTCTCAAAAGCAGAGTGTGTTTCTTGCAAGGCGAGCTAGCGTTTGTTTCCCAGTCCTAAACGGAGTTGAATCCCATGCAGTTTCTGGTCCTACGAGCAAGAGTTGTTTTCTGCTAAGAAGAGTCACTATTGCGCTCCCATTGCCATACACAGTGTAAATAGCACTCGTGTCTGTTCCCAGCAAGTACAGTGTATTGGACTAAAGAGAAGCTATTGTTCTAGTCAGTTTCCTAAGCAGAGTTGAACTAGATATGCCCCGTGTGTAGGAAGCACAGTTCTTTTGTTCTGAGCAAGCTCACTGTTCTGGCCCTATAGGAAACACAGGAGAGTAGAAGAGTGCTGTTTTCTCAAAAGCTGAGTGTGTTTCTTGCAAGGCGAGCTAGCGTTTGTTTCCCAGTCCTAAACAGAGGTGAATCCCATGCAGTTTTTGCTCCTACTAGCAAGAGTTGTTTTCTGCAAAGAAGAGTCACTATTGTGCTCCCATTGCCATACACAGTGCAAATAGCACTCGCGTCTGCTCCCAGCAAGTACAGTGTATTGGACTGAAGAGAAGCTACTGTTCTTGTCAGTTTCCTAAGCAGAGTTGAACTAGATATGCCCCGTGTTTGTAGGAAGCACAGTTCTTTTGTTCTGAGCAAGCTCACTGTTCTGGCCCTATAGGAAACACAGGAGAGTAGAAGAGTGCTGTTTTCTCAAAAGCAGAGTGTGTTTCTTGCAAGGCGAGCTAGCATTTGTTTCCCAGTCCTAAACGGAGTTGAATCCCATGCAGTTTCTGCTCCTACTAGCAAGAGTTGTTTTGTGCAAAGAAGAGTCACTATTGAGCTCCCATTGCCATACACAGTGCAAATAGCACTCGCGTCTGCTCCCAGCAAGTACAGTGTATTGGACTGAAGAGAAGCTACTGTTCTTGTCAGTTTCCTAAGCAGAGTTGAACTAGATATGCCCCGTGTGTGTAGGAAGCACAGTTCTTTTGTTCTGAGCAAGCTCACTGTTCTGGCCCTATAGGAAACACAGGAGAGTAGAAGAGTGCTGTTTTCTCAAAAGCAGAGTTTGTTTCTTGCAAGGCGAGCTAGCGTTTGTTTCCCAGTCCTAAACGGAGTTGAATCCCATGCAGTTTCTGGTCCTACGAGCAAGATTTGTTTTCTGCTAAGAAAGTCACTATTGCGCTCCCATTGCCATACACAGTGCAAATAGCACTCGCGTCTGTTTCCAGCAAGTACAGTGTATTGGACTGAAGAGAAGCTACTGTTCTTGTCAGTTTCCTAAGCAGAGTTGAACTAGATATGCCCCGTGTGTGTAGGAAGCACAGTTCTTTTGCTCTGAGCAAGCTCACTGTTCTGGCCCTATAGGAAACACAGGAGAGTAGAAGAGTGCTGTTTTCTCAAAAGCAGAGTGTGTTTCTTGCAAGGCGAGCTAGTGTTTGTTTCCCAGTCCTAAACGGAGTTGAATCCCATGCAGTTCCTGGTCCTACGAGCAAGATTTGTTTTCTGCAAAGAAGAGTCACTATTGCGCTCCCATTGCCATACACAGTGCAAATAGCACTCGTGTCTGTTCCCAGCAAGTACAGTGTATTGGACTGAAGAGAAGCTACTGTTCTTGTCAGTTTCCTAAGCAGAGTTGAACTAGATATGCCCCGTGTGTGTAGGACGCACAGTTCTTTTGTTCTGAACAAGCTCACTGTTCTGGCCCTATAGGAAACACAGGAGAGTAGAAGAGTGCTGTTTTCTCAAAAGCAGAGTGTGTTTCTTGCAAGGCGAGCTAGCGTTTGTTTCCCAGTCCTAAACGGAGTTGAATCCCATGCAGTTTCTGCTCCTACTAGCAAGAGTTGTTTTCTGCAAAAAAGAGTCACTATTGTGCTCCCATTGCCATACACAGTGCAAATAGCACTCGTGTCTGTTCCCAGCAAGTACAGTGTATTGGACTGAAGAGAAGCTACTGTTCTTGTCAGTTTCCTAAGCAGAGTTGAACTAGATATGCCCCGTGTGTGTAGGAAGCACAGTTCTTTTGCTCTGAGCAAGCTCACTGTTCTGGCCCTATAGGAAACACAGGAGAGTAGAAGAGTGCTGTTTTCTCAAAAGCAGAGTGTGTTTCTTGCAAGGCGAGCTAGCATTTGTTTCCCAGTCCTAAACGGAGTTGAATCCCATGCAGTATCTGCTCCTACTAGCAAGAGTTGTTTTCTGCAAAGAAGAGTCACTATTGCGCTCCCATTGCCATACACAGTGCAAATAGCACTCGCTTCTGTTCCCAGCAAGTACAGTGTATTGGACTGAAGAGAAGCTACTGTTCTTGTCAGTTTCCTAAGCAGAGTTGAACTAGATATGCCCCGTGTGTGTAGGAAGCACAGTTCTTCTGTTCTGAGCAAGCTCACTGTTCTGGCCTTATAGGAAACACAGGAGAGTAGAAGAGTGCTGTTTTCTCAAAAGCAGAGAGTGTTTCTTGCAAGGCGAGCTAGCGTTTGTTTCCCAGTCCTAAACGGAGTTGAATACCATTCAGTTTCTGGTCCTACGAGCAAGAGTTGTTTTCTCGAAAGAAGAGTCACTATTGCGCTCCCATTGCCATACACAGTGCAAATAGCACTCGCGTCTGTTCTCAGCAAGTACAGTGTATTGGACTGAAGAGAAGCTACTGTTCTTGTCAGTTTCCTAAGCAGAGTTGAACTAGATATGCCCCGTGTGTGTAGGAAGCACAGTTCTTTTGTTCTGAGCAAGCTCACTGTTCTGGCCCTATAGGAAACACAGGAGAGTAGAAGAGTGCTGTTTTCTCAAAAGCAGAGTGTGTTTCTTGCAAGGCGAGCTAGCGTTTGTTTCCCAGTCCTAAACGTAGTTGAATCCCATGCAGTTTCTGGTCCTACGAGCAAGAGTTGTTTTCTGCTAAGAAGAGTCACTATTGCGCTCCCATTGCCATACACAGTGCAAATAGCACTGGCGTATGTTCCCAGCAAGTACAGTGTATTGGACTGAAGAGAAGCTACTGTTCTTGTCAGTTTCCTAAGCAGAGTTGAACTAGATATGCCCCGTGTGTGTAGGAAGCACAGTTCTTTTGTTCTGAGCAAGCTCACTGTTCTGGCCCTATAGGAAACACAGGAGAGTAGGAGAGTGCTGTTTTCTCAAAAGCAGAGTTTGTTTCTTGCAAGGCGAGCTAGCGTTTGTTTCCCAGTCCTAAACGGAGTTGAATCCCATGCAGTTTCTGCTCCTACTAACAAGAGTTGTTTTCTGCTAAGAAGAGTCACTATTGCGCTCCTATTGCCATATACAGTGCAAATAGCACTGGCGTCTGTTCCCAGCAAGTACAGTGTATTGGACTGAAGAGAAGCTACTGTTCTTGTCAGTTTCCTAAGCAGAGTTGAACTAGATATGCCCCGTGTGTGTAAGAAGCACAGTTCTTTTGTTCTGAGCAAGCTCACTGTTCTGGCCCTATAGGAAACACAGGAGAGTAGAAGAGTGCTGTTTTCTCAAAAGCAGAGTGTGTTTCTTGCAAGGCGAGCTAGCGTTTGTTTCCCAGTCCTAAACGGAGTTGAATCCCATGCAGTTTGTGGTCCTACGAGCAAGATTTGTTTTCTGCTAAGAAGAGTCACTATTGCGCTCCCATTGCCATACACAGTGCAAATAACACTCGTGTCTGTTCCCAGCAAGTACAGTGTATTGGACTGAAGAGAAGCTATTGTTCTTGTCAGTTTCCTAAGCAGAGTTGAACTAGATATGCCCCGTGTGTAGGAAGCACAGTTCTTTTGTTCTGAGCAAGCTCACTGTACTGGCCCTATAGGAAACACAGGAGAGTAGAAGAGTGCTGTTTTCTCAAAAGCTGAGTGTGTTTCTTGCAAGGCGAGCTAGCGTTTGTTTCCCAGTCCTAAACGGAGTTGAATCCCATGCAGTTTCTGCTCCTACTAGCAAGAGTTGTTTTCTCGAAAGAAGAGTCACTATTGTGCTCCCATTGCCATACACAGTGCAAATAGCACTCGCGTCTGCTCCCAGCAAGTACAGTGTATTGGACTGAAGAGTAGCTACTGTTCTTGTCAGTTTCCTAAGCAGAGTTGAACTAGATATGCCCCGTGTTTGTAGGAAGCACAGTTCTTTTGTTCTGAGCAAGCTCACTGTTCTGGCCCTATAGGAAACACAGGAGAGTAGAAGAGTGCTCTTTTCTCAAAAGCAGAGTGTGTTTCTTGCAAGGCGAGCTAGCGTTTGTTTCCGAGTCCTAAACGGAGTTGAATCCCATGCAGTTTCTGGTCCTACAAGCAAGATTTGTTTTCTGCAAAGAAGAGTCACTATTGCGCTCCCATTGCCATACACAGTGCAAATAGCACACGCGTCTGTTCCCAGCAAGTACAGTGTATTGGACTGAAGAGAAGCTACTGTTCTTGTCAGTTTCCTAAGCAGAGTTGAACTAGATATGCCCCGTGTGTGTAGGAAGCACAGTTCTTTTGTTCTGAGCAAGCTCACTGTTCTGGCACTATAGGAAACACAGGAGAGTAGGAGAGTGCTGTTTTCTCAAAAGCAGAGTGTGTTTCTTGCAAGGCGAGCTAGCGTTTGTTTCCCAGTCCTAAACGGAGTTGAATCCCATGCAGTTTCTGGTCCTACGAGCAAGAGTTGTGTTCTGCTAAGAAGAGTCAATATTGTGCTCCCATTGCAATACACAGAGCAAATAGCACTCGTGTTTGTTCCCAGCAAGTACAGTGTATTGGACTGAAGAGAAGCTACTGTTCTTGTCAGTTTCTTAAGCAGAGTTGTACTAGATATGCCCCGTGTGTGTAGGAAGCACAGTTCTTTTGTTCTGAGCAAGCTCACTGTTCTGGCACTATAGGAAACACAGGAGAGTAGGAGAGTGCTGTTTTCTCAAAAGCAGAGTGTGTTTCTTGCAAGGCGAGCTAGCGTTTGTTTCCCAGTCATAAACGGAGTTGAACCCCATGCAGTTTCTGCTCCTACGAGCAAGAGTTGTTTTCTGCTAAGAAGAGTCACTATTGCACTCCCATTGCCATACACAGTGCAAATAGCACTCGCGTCTGTTCCCAGCAAGTACAGTGTATTGGACTGAAGAGAAGCTACTGTTCTTGTCAGTTTCCTAAGCAGAGTTGAACTAGATATGCCCCGTGTGTGTAGGAAGCACAGTTCTTTTGTTCTGAGAAAGCTCACTGTTCTGGCCCTATAGGAAACACAGGAGAGTAGAAGAGTGCTGTTTTCTCAAAAGCAGAGTGTGTTTCTTGCAAGGAGAGGTAGCGTTTGTTTCCCAATCCTAAACGGAGTTGAATCCCATGCAGTTTCTGGTCCTACGAGCAAGAGTTGTTTTCTGCTAAGAAGAGTCACTATTGCGCTCCCATTGCCATACACAGTGCAAATAGCACTCGCGTCTGTTCCCAGCAAGTACAGTGTATTGGACTGAAGAGAAGCTACTGTTCTTGTCAGTTTCCTAAGCAGAGTTGAACTAGATATGCCCCGTGTGTGTAGGAATCACAGTTCTTTTGTTCTGAGCAAGCTCACTGTTCTGGCCCTATAGGAAACACAGGAGAGTAGAAGAGTGCTGTTTTCTCAAAAGCAGAGTGTGTTTCTTGCAAGGCGAGCTAGTGTTTGTTTCCCAGTCCTAAACGGAGTTGAATCCCATGCAGTTTCTGCTCCTACTAGCAAGAGTTGTTTTGTGCAAAGAAGAGTCACTATTGAGCTCCCATTGCCATACACAGTGCAAATAGCACTCGCGTCTGCTCCCAGCATGTACAGTGTATTGGACTGAAGAGAAGCTACTGTTCTTGTCAGTTACATAAGCGGAGTTGAACTAGATATGCCCCGTGTTTGTAGGAAGCACAGTTCTTTTGTTCTGAGCAAGCTCACTGTTCTGGCCCTATAGGAAACACAGGAGAGTAGAAGAGTGCTGTTTTCTCAAAAGCAGAGTGTGTTTCTTGCAAGGCGAGCTAGCGTTTGTTTCCCAGTCCTAAACGGAGTTGAATCCCATGCAGTTTCTGGTCCTACGAGCAAGATTTGTTTTCTGCAAAGAAGAGTCACTATTGCACTCCCATTGCCTTACACAGTGCAAATAGCACTCGCGTCTGTTCCCAGCAAGTACAGTGTATTGGACTGAAGAGAAGCTACTGTTCTTGTCAGTTTCCTAAGCAGAGTTGAACTAGATATGCCCCGTGTGTGTAGGAAGCACAGTTCTTTTGTTCTGAGCAAGCTCACTGTTCTGGCCCTATAGGAAACACAGGAGAGTAGAAGAGTGCTGTTTTCTCAAAAGCAGAGTGTGTTTCTTGCAAGGCGAGCTAGCGTTTGTTTCCCAGTCCTAAACGGAGTTGAATCACATATAGTTTTTGCTCCTACTAGCAAGAGTTGTTTTCTGCTAAGAAGAGTCACTATTGCGCTCCCATTGCCATACACAGTGCAAATAGCACTCGCGTCTGTTCCCAGCAAGTACAGTGTATTGGACTGAAGAGAAGCTACTGTTCTTGTCAGTTTCCTAAGCAGAGTTGAACTAGATATGCCCCGTGTGTGTAGGAAGCACAGTTCTTTTGTTCTGAGCAAGCTCACTGTTCTGGCCCTATAGGAAACACAGGAGAGTAGAAGAGTGCTGTTTTCTCAAAAGCAGAGTGTGTTTCTTGCAAGGCGAGCTAGCGTTTGTTTCCCAGTCCTAAATGGAGTTGAATCCCATGCAGTTTCTGGTCCTACAAGCAAGAGTTGTTTTCTGCTAAGAAGAGTCACTATTGCGCTCCCATTGCCATACACAGTGCAAATAGCACTCGCGTCTGTTCCCAGCAAGTACAGTGTATTGGACTGAAGAGAAGCTACTGTTCTTGTCAGTTTCCTAAGCAGAGTTGAACTAGATATGCCCCGTGTGTGTAGGAAGCACAGTTCTTTTGTTCTGAGAAAGCTCACTGTTCTGGCCCTATAGGAAACACAGGAGAGTAGAAGAGTGCTGTTTTCTCAAAAGCAGAGTGTGTTTCTTGCAAGGAGAGGTAGCGTTTGTTTCCCAATCCTAAACGGAGTTGAATCCCATGCAGTTTCTGGTCCTACGAGCAAGAGTTGTTTTCTGCTAAGAAGAGTCACTATTGCGCTCCCATTGCCATACACAGTGCAAATAGCACTCGCATCTGTTCCCAGCAAGTACAGTGTATTGGACTGAAGAGAAGCTACTGTTCTTGTCAGTTTCCTAAGCAGAGTTGAACTAGATATGCCCCGTGTGTGTAGGAATCACAGTTCTTTTGTTCTGAGCAAGCTCACTGTTCTGGCCCTATAGGAAACACAGGAGAGTAGAAGAGTGCTGTTTTCTCAAAAGCAGAGTGTGTTTCTTGCAAGGCGAGCTAGTGTTTGTTTCCCAGTCCTAAACGGAGTTGAATCCCATGCAGTTTCTGCTCCTACTAGCAAGAGTTGTTTTGTGCAAAGAAGAGTCACTATTGAGCTCCCATTGCCATACACAGTGCAAATAGCACTCGCGTCTGCTCCCAGCATGTACAGTGTATTGGACTGAAGAGAAGCTACTGTTCTTGTCAGTTACATAAGCGGAGTTGAACTAGATATGCCCCGTGTTTGTAGGAAGCACAGTTCTTTTGTTCTGAGCAAGCTCACTGTTCTGGCCCTATAGGAAACACAGGAGAGTAGAAGAGTGCTGTTTTCTCAAAAGCAGAGTGTGTTTCTTGCAAGGCGAGCTAGCGTTTGTTTCCCAGTCCTAAACGGAGTTGAATCCCATGCAGTTTCTGGTCCTACGAGCAAGATTTGTTTTCTGCAAAGAAGAGTCACTATTGCACTCCCATTGCCATACACAGTGCAAATAGCACTCGCGTCTGTTCCCAGCAAGTACAGTGTATTGGACTGAAGAGAAGCTACTGTTCTTGTCAGTTTCCTAAGCAGAGTTGAACTAGATATGCCCCGTGTGTGTAGGAAGCACAGTTCTTTTGTTCTGAGCAAGCTCACTGTTCTGGCCCTATAGGAAACACAGGAGAGTAGAAGAGTGCTGTTTTCTCAAAAGCAGAGTGTGTTTCTTGCAAGGCGAGCTAGCGTTTGTTTCCCAGTCCTAAACGGAGTTGAATCCCATGCAGTTTCTGGTCCTACGAGCAAGAGTTGTTTTCTGCTAAGAAGAGTCACTATTGTGCTCCCATTGCCATACACAGTGCAAATAGCACTCGCGTCTCTTCCCAGCAAGTACAGTGTATTGGACTGAAGAGAAGCTACTGTTCTTGTCAGTTTCCTAAGCAGAGTTGAACTAGATATGCCCCGTGTGTGTAGGAAGCACAGTTCTTTTGTTCTGAGCAAGCTCACTGTTCCGGCCTTATAGGAAACACAGGAGAATAGAAGAGTGCCGTTTTCTCAAAAGCAGAGTGTGTTTCTTGCAAGGCGAGCTAGTGTTTGTTTCCCAGTCCTAAACGGAGTTGAATCCCATGCAGTTTCTGGTCCTACAAGCAAGAGTTGTTTTCTGCTAAGAAGAGTCACTATTGCGCTCCCATTGCCATACACAGTGCAAATAGCACTCGTGTCTGTTCCCAGCAAGTACAGTGTATTGGACTGAAGAGAAGCTACTGTTCTTGTCAGTTTCCTAAGCAGAGTTGAACTAGATATGCCCAGTGTGTAGGAAGCACAGTTCTTTTGTTCTGAGCAAGCTCACTGTTCTGGCCCTATAGGAAACACAGGAGAGTAGAAGAGTGCTGTTTTCTCAAAAGCAGAGTGTGTTTCTTGCAAGGTGAGCTAGCGTTTGTTTCCCAGTCCTAAACGGAGTTGAATCCCATGCAGTTTCTGGTCCTACGAGCAAGATTTGTTTTCTGCTAAGAAGAGTCAATATTGTTCTCCCATTGCAATACACAGTGCAAATAGCACTCGTGTCTGTTCCCAGCAAGTACAGTGTATTGGACTGAAGAGAAGCTACTGTTCTTGTCAGTTTCCTAAGCAGAGTTGAACTAGATATGCCCCGTGTGTGTAGGAAGCACAGTTCTTTTGTTCTGAGCAAGCTCACTGTTCTGGCCCTATAGGAAACACAGGAGAGTAGAAGAGTGCTGTTTTCTCAAAAGCAGAGTGTGTTTCTTGCAAGGCGAGCTAGCGTTTGTTTCCCAGTCCTAAACGGAGTTGAATCACATATAGTTTTTGCTCCTACTAGCAAGAGTTGTTTTCTGCTAAGAAGAGTCACTATTGCGCTCCCATTGCCATACACAGTGCAAATAGCACTCGCGTCTGTTCCCAGCAAGTACAGTGTATTGGACTGAAGAGAAGCTACTGTTCTTGTCAGTTTCCTAAGCAGAGTTGAACTAGATATGCCCCGTGTGTGTAGGAAGCACAGTTCTTTTGTTCTGAGCAAGCTCACTGTTCTGGCCCTATAGGAAACACAGGAGAGTAGAAGAGTGCTGTTTTCTCAAAAGCAGAGTGTGTTTCTTGCAAGGCGAGCTAGCGTTTGTTTTTCAGTCCTAAATGGAGTTGAATCCCATGCAGTTTCTGGTCCTACAAGCAAGAGTTGTTTTCTGCTAAGAAGAGTCACTATTGCGCTCCCATTGCCATACACAGTGCAAATAGCACTCGCGTCTGTTCCCAGCAAGTACAGTGTATTGGACTGAAGAGAAGCTACTGTTCTTGTCAGTTTCCTAAGCAGAGTTGAACTAGATATGCCCCGTGTGTGTAGGAAGCACAGTTCTTTTGTTCTGAGCAAGCTCACTGTTCTGGCCCTATAGGAAACACAGGAGAGTAGAAGAGTGCTGTTTTCTCAAAAGCAGAGTGTGTTTCTTGCAAGGCGAGCTAGCGTTTGTTTCCCAGTCCTAAATGGAGTTGAATCCCATGCAGTTTCTGGTCCTACGAGCAAATTTGTTTTCTGCTATGAAGAGTCACTATTGCGCTCCCATTGCCATACACAGTGCAAATAGCACTCGCGTCTGTTCCCAGCAAGTACAGTGTATTGGACTGAAGAGAAGCTACTGTTCTTGTCAGTTTCCTAAGCAGAGTTGAACTAGATATGCCCCGTGTGTGTAGGAAGCACAGTTCTTTTGCTCTGAGCAAGCTCACTGTTCTGGCCCTATAGGAAACACAGGAGAGTAGAAGAGTGCTGTTTTCTCAAAAGCAGAGTGTGTTTCTTGCAAGGCGAGCTAGCGTTTGTTTCCCAGTCCTAAATGGAGTTGAATCCCATGCAGTTTCTGGTCCTACGAGCAAGATTTGTTTTCTGCTAAGAAGAGTCACTATTGTGCTCCCATTGCCATACACAGTGCAAATAGCACTCGCGTCTGTTCCCAGCAAGTACAGTGTATTGGACTGAAGAGAAGCTACTGTTCTTGTCAGTTTCCTAAGCAGAGTTGAACTAGATATGCCCCGTGTGTGTAGGAAGCACAGTTCTTTTGCTCTGAGCAAGCTCACTGTTCTGGCCCTATAGGAAACACAGGAGAGTAGAAGAGTGCTGTTTTCTCAAAAGCAGAGTGTGTTTCTTGCAAGGCGAGCTAGCATTTGTTTCCCAGTCCTAAACGGAGTTGAATCCCATGCAGTTTCTGGTCCTACAAGCAAGAGTTGTTTTCTGCTAAGAAGAGTCACTATTGCGCTCCCATTGCCATACACAGTGCAAATAGCACTCGCGTCTGTTCCCAGCAAGTACAGTGTATTGGACTGAAGAGAAGCTACTGTTCTTGTCAGTTTCCTAAGCAGAGTTGAACTAGATATGCCCCGTGTGTGTAGGAAGCACAGTTCTTTTGTTCTGAGCAAGCTCACTGTTCTGGCCCTATAGGAAACACAGGAGAGTAGAAGAGTGCTGTTTTCTCAAAAGCAGAGTGTGTTTCTTGCAAGGCGAGCTAGCCTTTGTTTCCCAGTCCTAAACGGAGTTGAATCCCATGCAGTTTCTGGTCCTACGAGCAAGAGTTGTTTTCTGCTAAGAAGAGTCACTATTGCTCTCCCATTGCCATACACAGTGCAAATAGCACTCGCGTCTGTTCCCAGCAAGTACAGTGTATTGGACTGAAGAGAAGCTACTGTTCTTGTCAGTTTCATAAGCAGAGTTGAACTAGATATGCCCCGTGTGTGTAGGAAGCACAGTTCTTTTGTTCTGAGCAAGCTCACTGTTCTGGCCCTATAGGAAACACAGGAGAGTAGAAGAGTGCTGTTTTCTCAAAAGCAGAGTGTGTTTCTTGCAAGGCGAGCTAGCGTTTGTTTCCCAGTCCTAAAGGGAGTTGAATACCATGCAGTTTCTAGTCCTACGAGCAAGAGTTGTTTTCTGCTAAGAAGAGTCACTATTGCGCTCCCAATGCCATACACAGTGCAAATAGCACTCGCGTTTGTTCCCAGCAAGTACAGTGTATTGGACTGAAGAGAAGCTACTGTTCTTGTCAGTTTCCTAAGCAGAGTTGAACTAGATATGCCCCGTGTGTGTAGGAAGCACAGTTCTTTTGTTCTGAGCAAGCTCACTGTTCTGGCCTTATAGGAAACACAGAGGATTAGAAGAGTGCCGTTTTCTCAAAAGCAGAGTGTGTTTCTTGCAAGGCGAGCTAGCGTTTGTTTCCCAGTCCTAAACGGAGTTGAATCCCATGCAGTTTCTGGTCCTACAAGCAAGAGTTGTTTTCTGCAAAGAAGAGTCACTATTGCACTCCCATTGCCATACACAGTGCAAATAGCACTCGTGTCTGTTCCCAGCAAGTACAGTGTATTGGACTGAAGAGAAGCTACTGTTCTTGTCAGTTTCCTAAGCAGAGTTGAACTAGATATGCCCCGTGTGTGTAGGAAGCACAGTTCTTTTGTTCTGAGCAAGTTCACTGTTCTGGCCCTATAGGAAACACAGGAGAGTAGAAGAGTGCTGTTTTCTCAAAAGCAGAGTGTGTTTCTTGCAAGGCGAGCTAGCGTTTGCTTCCCAGTCTTAAACGGAGTTGAATCCCATGCAGTTTCTGGTCCTACCAGCAAGAGTTGTTTTCTGCAAAGAAGAGTCACTATTGTGCTCCCATTGCCATACACAGTGCAAATAGCACTCGCGTCTGTTCCCAGCAAGTACAGTGTATTGGACTGAAGAGAAGCTACTGTTCTTGTCAGTTTCATAAGCAGAGTTGAACTAGATATGCCCCGTGTGTGTAGGAAGCACAGTTCTTTTGTTCTGAGCAAGCTCACTGTTCTGGCCCTATAGGAAACACAGGAGAGTAGAAGAGTGCTGTTTTCTCAAAAGCAGAGTGTGTTTCTTGCAAGGCGAGCTAGCGTTTGTTTCCCAGTCCTAAATGGAGTTGAATCCCATGCAGTTTCTGGTCCTACGAGCAAGATTTGTTTTCTGCTAAGAAGAGTCACTATTGCGCTCCCATTGCCATACACAGTGCAAATAGCACTCGCGTCTGTTCCCAGCAAGTACAGTGTATTGGACTGAAGAGAAGCTACTGTTCTTGTCAGTTTCCTAAGCAGAGTTGAACTAGATATGCCCCGTGTGTGTAGGAAGCACAGTTCTTTTGTTCTGAGCAAGCTCACTGTTCTGGCCTTATAGGAAACACAGAGGATTAGAAGAGTGCCGTTTTCTCAAAAGCAGAGTGTGTTTCTTGCAAGGCGAGCTAGCGTTTGTTTCCCAGTCCTAAACGGAGTTGAATCCCATGCAGTTTCTGCTCCACAAGCAAGAGTTGTTTTCTGCGAAGAATAGTCACTATTGTGCTCCCATTGCCATACACAGTGCAAATAGCACTCGCGTCTGTTCCCAGCAAGTACAGTGTATTGGACTGAAGAGAAGCTACTGTTCTTGTCAGTTTCCTAAGGAGAGTTGAACTAGATATGCCCCGTGTGTGTAGGAAGCACAGTTCTTTTGTTCTGAGCAAGCTCACTGTTCTGGCCTTATAGGAAACACAGGAGAGTAGAAGAGTGCTATTTTCTCAAAAGCAGAGCGTGTTTCTTGCAAGGCGAGCTAGCGTTTGTTTCCCAGTCCTAAACGGATTTGAATCACATGCAGTTTCTGGTCCTACTAGCAAGAGTTGTTTTCTGCAAAGAAGAGTCACTATTGCGCTCCCATTGCCATACACAGTGCAAATAGCACTCGCGTCTGTTCCCAGCAAGTACAGTGTATTGGACTGAAGAGAAGCTACTGTTCTTGTCAGTTTCCTAAGCAGAGTTGAACTAGATATGCCCCGTGTGTGTAGGAAGCACAGTTCTTTTGTTCTAGCAAGCTCACTGTTCTGGCCCTATAGGAAACACAGGAGAGTAGAAGAGTGCTGTTTTCTCAAAAGCAGAGTGTGTTTCTTGCAAGTCGAGCTAGCGTTTGTTTCCCAGTCCTAAACGGAGTTGAATCCCATGCAGTTTCTGGTCCTACGAGCAAGAGTTGTTTTCTGCTAAGAAGAGTCACTATTGCGCTCCCATTGCCATAAACAGTGCAAATAGCACTCGCGTCTGTTCCCAGCAAGTACAGTGTATTGGACTGAAGCGAAGCTACTGTTCTTGTCAGTTTCCTAAGCAGAGTTGAACTAGATATGCCCCGTGTGTGTAGGAATCACAGTTCTTTTGTTCTGAGCAAGCTCACTGTTCTGGCCCTATAGGAAACACAGGAGAGTAGAAGAGTGCTGTTTTCTCAAAAGCAGAGTGTGTTTCTTGCAAGGCGAGCTAGCGTTTGTTTCCCAGTCCTAAACGGAGTTGAATCCCATGCAGTTTCTGGTCCTACCAGCAAGATTTGTTTTCTGCAAAGAACAGTCACTATTGCGCTCCCATTGCCATACACAGTGCAAATAGCACTCGCGTCTGTTCCCAGCAAGTACAGTGTATTGGACTGAAGAGAAGCTACTGTTCTTGTCAGTTTCCTAAGCAGAGTTGAACTAGATATGCCCCGTGTGTGTAGGAAGCACAGTTCTTTTGTTCTGAGCAAGCTCACTGTTTTGGCCCTATAGGAAACACAGGAGAGTAGAAGAGTGCTGTTTTCTCAAAAGCAGAGTGTGTTTCTTGCAAGGCGAGATAGCGTTTGTTTCCCAGTCCTAAACGGAGTTGAATCCCATGCAGTTTCTGGTCCTACGAGCAAGATTTGTTTTCTGCTAAGAAGAGTCACTGTTGCGCTTTCATTGCCATACACAGTGCAAATAGCACTCGCGTCTGTTCCCAGCAAGTACAGTGTATTGGACTGAATAGAAGCTACTGTTCTTGTCAGTTTCCTAAGCAGAGTTGAACTAGATATGCCCCGTGTGTGTAGGAAGCCCAGTTCTTTTGTTCTGAGCAAGCTCACTGTTCTGGCCCTATAGGAAACACAGGAGAGTAGAAGAGTGCTGTTTTCTCAAAAGCAGAGTGTGTTTCTTGCAAGGCGAGCTAGCGTTTGTTTCCCAGTCCTAAACGGAGTTGAATCCCATGCAGTTTCTGGTCCTACGAGCAAGTGTTGTTTTCTGCTAAGAAGAATCACTGTTTCGCTCCCATTGCCATACAGAGTGCAAATAGCACTCGCGTCTGTTCCCAGCAAGTACAGTGTATTGGACTGAAGAGAAGCTACTGTTCTTGTCAGTATCCTAAGCAGAGTTGAACTAGATATGCCCCGTGTGTGTAGGAAGCACAGTTCTTTTGTTCTGAACAAGCTCACTGTTCTGGCCCTATAGGAAACACAGGAGAGTAGAAGAGTGCTGTTTTCTCAAAAGCAGAGTGTGTTTCTTGCAAGGCGAGCTAGCGTTTGTTTCCCAGTCCTAAACGGAGTTGAATCACATGCAGTTTCTGCTCCTACTAGCAAGAGTTGTTTTCTGCAAAGAAGAGTCACTATTGCGCTCCCATTGCCATACACAGTGCAAATAGCACTCGCGTCTGTTCCCAGCAAGTACAGTGTATTGGACTGAAGAGAAGCTACTGTTCTTGTCAGTTTCCTAAGCAGAGTTGAACTAGATATGCCCCGTGTGTGTAGGAAGCACAGTTCTTTTGTTCTGAGCAAGCTCACTGTTCTGGCCCTATAGGAAACACAGGAGAGTAGAAGAGTGCTGTTTTCTCAAAAGCAGAGTGTGTTTCTTGCAAGGCGAGCTAGCGTTTGCTTCCCAGTCCTAAACGGAGTTGAATCCCATGCAGTTTCTGGTCCTACGAGCAAGATTTGTTTTCTGCTAAGAAGAGTCACTATTGCGCTCCCATTGCCATACACAGTGCAAATAGCACTCGCGTCTGTTCCCAGCAAGTACAGTGTATTGGACTGAAGCGAAGCTACTGTTCTTGTCAGTTTCCTAAGCAGAGTTGAACTAGATATGCCCCGTGTGTGTAGGAATTACAGTTCTTTTGTTCTGAGCAAGCTCACTGTTCTGGCCCTATAGGAAACACAGGAGAGTAGAAGAGTGCTGTTTTCTCAAAAGCAGAGTGTGTTTCTTGCAAGGCGAGCTAGCGTTTGTTTCCCAGTCCTAAACGGAGTTGAATCCCATGCAGTTTCTGGTCCTACCAGCAAGATTTGTTTTCTGCAAAGAACAGTCACTATTGCGCTCCCATTGCCATACACAGTGCAAATAGCACTCGCGTCTGTTCCCAGCAAGTACAGTGTATTGGACTGAAGAGAAGCTACTGTTCTTGTCAGTTTCCTAAGCAGAGTTGAACTAGATATTACTCTTGTTTGTAGGAAGCACAGTTCTTTTGTTCTCAGCAAGCACACTGTTCTGGCCCTATAGGAAACACAGTAGAGTAGAAGAGTGCTCTTTCTCAAAAGTAGAGAGTGTTTCTTGTAAGGCGAGCTAGTGTTTGTTTCCCATTCATAAACGGAGTTGAATCACATGCACTTTCTGGTCCTATGAGCAAGAGTTGTTTTCTCATAAGGAAAGTCACTATTGCTTTCCCATTGCCGTACACAGTACAAATAGCATTCCCGTCTGTTACCAGCAAGTACAGTGTATTAGAATAAAGAGAAGCTACTGTTCTTGTCAGTTTCCTAGCAGAGTTGAACTAGATATGGGCCGTGTGGGTAGGAAGCACAGTTCCTTTGTTCTGAGCAAGCTCACTGTTTTGGCCCTACAGGAAACACAGTAGAGAATAAGAGTGCTCTTTTCTCAAAAGCAGTGTGTGTTTGTTGTAAGACGAGCTACTGTTTGTTTACCATTCATAAACGAAGTTGAATCACATGCAGTTTCTGATCCTACGAGCAAGAATTTTTTTCTGGTAAGAAAAGACTCTATTGTGCTACCAAGGCCATACACAGTGCAAATAGCACTCGCATCTGTTCCCAGCAAGAAGAGTGTATTGGACTGAAGAGTAGCTACTGTTCTTGTCATTTACCTAAGCAGAGTTGAACTAGGTATGGCCCGTGTGTGTAGGAAACACAGTTCTTTTGTTCTGTGCAATTTCACTGTACTGGCCCTATAGGAAGCACAGTAGAGTAGAAGAGTGCTTTTTTTTCTCAAAAGCAGAGTGTGTTTTTTGTAAGGCGAGCTACTGTTTTATTCCATTCATAAATGGCGTTGAATCACATGCAGTTTCCAGTTATAGGAGCAAAAATGGCTTTCTGGTAAGGAAAGTCACTATTGTGCTCCCATTTCCATACACAGTACAAACAGCACTCTCATCTTTTCCCAGTAATTATAATGTATTGGACTGAAGAGAAGCTGCTATTCTTGTCAGTTACATAAGCACAGTTGAACTAGATATGGCCATTGTGTGTAGGAAGCACAGTTCATTTCTTCTGTGCAAGCTAACTGTTCTGGTCCTATAGTAAACACAGTAGAGTAGAAGTGTGCTCTTTTCTCAGAAGCAGAGAATGTTTCTTGCAAGGCGAGCTACTGTTTGTTTCCCATTAATAAACGGAGTTGAATCACATGCAGTTTCTGGTCCTATGAGCAAGAGTTGTTTTCTGGGAATGAAAGTCACAATTATGCTCCCATTGACATATAGAGTGCAAATAGCACTCCTGTCTGTTCCCACCTAGTACAGTGTATTGGACTGAAGAGAACTACAGTTCTTGTCAGTTTCCTATGCAGAGTTGAACTACATATTGCTCGTGTGTGTAGGAAGCACAGTTCTTTTGTTCTGAGCAAACACACTGTTCTGTCCCTATAGGAAACACAGTAGAGTAGAAGTGTGATCTTTTCTCAAAAGCAGAGTGTCAATACTGTAAGGCAAGCTAGTGATTGTTTTCCATTCATAAACAGAGTTGAATCATATGCAGTTTCTGGGCCTATGAGCAAGCATTTTTTTCTGGTAAGGAAAGTCACTATTGTGCTCCATTGCCATAAAAAGTACATATAGCACTCGCGTCTGTTCCCAGCAAGTACAGTGTATTGTACTGAAGAGAAGCTACTGTTCTTGTCAGTTTCCTAAGCAGAGTTGAACTAGATATGGGCCGTGTGTGTAGGAAGCACAGTTCGTTTTTTTTTCTGAGAAATCTCACTGTTCCATCCATATAGGAAACAGAGTAGAGTAGAAGAGTGCTCTTTTCTCAAAAGCAGAGTGTGTTTCTTGTAAGTCGAGCTAGTGTTTGTTTCCCATTGTGAAACGGAGTTGAATCACATGCCATTTCTGGTTCTATGAGCAGGAGTTGTTCTGTGGTAAGGAAAGTCACTATTGCGCTCCAATTGACATACACAGTGCAAATAGCACTCGCGTCTGTTCGCAGCAATACAGTGCATTGGACTGAAGAGAAGCTAGTGTTCTTGTCAATTTCTGAAACAGAGTTGAAGTAGATATGGTCTGTGTGTGTAGGAAGCACAGTTCTTTTGATCTGAGCAAGCTTACTGTTCTGATGCTCTGTAAACTTGGGAGAGTAGAAATGTGCTCTTTTCAAAAAGCAGAGAGTGTTTCTTGTAAGGTGAGGTAGTATTTTTTTCCCATTGATAAGCGGAGTTGAATCACATGCTGTTTCTGATCCTACTCGCAAGAGTTGCTGTCTGGTAAGGAAAGTCACTGTTGAGCTCCCATGGCCATACACAGTGGAAAAAGCACTCGCGTCTTTTCCCAGCAAGTACATTGTATTGGACAGAAGAGAAGCTACTATTCTTGTCAATTTCCTAAGCAGAGTTTAAATATATATGGCCCGTGTGTTTAGGAAGCACATTTTTTTTTATTCTGAGCAAGCTCACTCTTCTGGCCATATAGGAAACACAATAGAGTAGAAGAGAGCTCTTTTCTCAAAAGCAGAGTGTGTTTCTTGTAAGACGAGCTAATGTTTGTTTTCCATTCATAAACAGAGTTGAATCACATGCAGTTCCTGGTCCTAGAAGCAAGAGTTGTTTTCTGGTAAGGAAAGTCACTATTGTGCTCTCATTGCCAAAAAAAGTGCAAATAGCACTCGCGTCTTGTCCCAGCAAGTACAATGTATTGGACTGAAAAGAAGCTACTGTTCATGTCAGTTTCCTAAGCAGAGTGTAACTAGATATGGTCCGTGTGTAGGAAGCACAGTTCTTTTGTTCTGAGCAACCTCATTGTACTGGCCCTATGGAAACACAGTACAGTAGAAGAGTGTTTTTTTCTCAAAAGCAGAGTGTGTTTTTTTTAAGACGAGCTAGCGTTTGTTTCCCATTCATGAACAGAGTTGAATCACATGCAGTTTCTAGTCCTATGAGCAAGAGTGGCTTTCTGGTAAAGAAAGTCACTATTGTGCTCCCATTGCCAGAAAAAGTGCATATAGCACTCGCATCTGTTCCCAGCAAGTACAGTGTATTGGACGAAGAGAAGCTACTGTTCTTGTTAATTTCCTAAGCAGAGTTTAACTAGATATGGGCCGTGTGTAGGAATCACAGTTCCTTTGTTCTGAGAAAACTCACTATTCTGGCCCTATAGGAAACACAGTGGAGTAGAAGAGTGCTCTTTTCTCAAAAGCAGAGTGTGTTTCTTGCAAGGCGAGCTAGTGTTTGTTTCACATTGATAAACGGAGTTGAATCACATGCAGTTTCTGGTCCTACGAGCAAGAGTTGTTTTCTCATTAGGAAAGTCACTATTGTGCTCCCATTGCCATACTCAGTGCAAATAGCAATCGCGCTTGTTCCCAGCAATTACAGTGTATTGGCCTGAAGAGAAGCTACTGTTCTTGTTAGTTTCCTAAGCAGTGTTGAACTAGATATAACCCGTCTTTGTAGGAAGCACAGTTATTTTCTTCTCAGCAAACTCACTTTTCTGGGATTATAGGAAACACTGTAGAGTAGAAGAGTACTCTTTTCTCAAAAGGAGAATGTGTTTCTTATAAGGCGAGCTAGTGTTTGTTTCCAATTCATAAATGGAGTTGAATCACATGCAGTTTCTGGTCCTATGAGCAAGAGTTGTTTTCTGCTAAGGAAAGTCACTATTATGTCCCCATTGCCATATACAGTGCAAATTGCAACTCGAGTCTGTTCCCAGCAAGTACAGTGTCTTGGACTGAAGAGAAGCTACTGTTCTTGTCAGTTTCCTATGCAGCATTGAACTAGATATGACACGTGAGTGTAGGAAATACATTTCTTTTTTTCTGAGCAAGCTCACTATTCTGGCCACATAGGAAACACAGTAGAATAGAAGAGTGCTCTTTTCTCAAAAGCAGAGTGTGTTAATTGTAAGGAGAGCTAGTGTTTGTTTCCCATTCTTAAATGAAGTTGAATCACATGCAGTTTCTGGTCCTATGTGCAAGAGTTGTTTTCTCGTGAGGAAATTGACTATTGCTCTCCCATTGCCATAAAAAGTGAAAATAGCACTCGCATCTGTTCCCAGCAAGTACAGTGTTTTGAACTGAAGAGAAGCTACTGTTCTTGTCAGTTTTCTAAGCAGATTTGAACATGTATAAAGCCTGTGTGTGTAGGATGCACAGTTCTTTTGTTCTGAGCAAGCTCACATTTCTGGCCCTATAGGAAACACAGTAGAGTAGAAGAGTTCTCTTTTCTCAAAAGCAGAGTGTGTTTCTTTTAAGACGAGCTAGTGTTTGTTTCCCATTGATAAACGGAGTTGAATCACATGCTGGTTCTGGTCCAACGAGCAATAGTTTTTTTCTGGTAAGGAAAGTCACTATTGTGATCCCATTGTCATACACAGTGCAATAGCACTCGCGTCTTTTCCCAGCAAGTTCAGTGTATTGGCCTGAACAGATACTACTGATCTTGTTAGTTTCCTAAGCAGAGTTGAACTAGATATTACTCTTGTTTGTAGGAAGCACAGTTCTTTTGTTCTCAGCAAGCACACTGTTCTGGCCCTATAGGAAACACAGTAGAGTAGAAGAGTGCTCTTTCTCAAAAGTAGAGAGTGTTTCTTGTAAGGCGAGCTAGTGTTTGTTTCCCATTCATAAACGGAGTTGAATCACATGCACTTTCTGGTCCTATGAGCAAGAGTTGTTTTCTCATAAGGAAAGTCACTATTGCTTTCCCATTGCCGTACACAGTACAAATAGCATTCCCGTCTGTTACCAGCAAGTACAGTGTATTAGAATAAAGAGAAGCTACTGTTCTTGTCAGTTTCCTAGCAGAGTTGAACTAGATATGGGCCGTGTGGGTAGGAAGCACAGTTCTTTTGTTCTGAGCAAGCTCACTATTTTGGCCCTATAAAAAACACAGTAGAGTAGAAGAGTGCTCTTTTCTCAAAAGCAGAGTGTGTTTCTAGTAAGGTGAGCTAGTGTTTGTTTCCCAGTCAGAAATTGAGTTGAATCACATGCAGTTTCTGGTCCTACGTGCAAGAGTTCTTTTCTGGTAAGCAAAGTCACTATTGTGCTCCTATTGCCATACAGAGTGCATATAGCACTCCTGTGTGTTCCCAGCAAGTACAGTGTATTGGCCTGAAGAGAAGGTACTGTTCTTGTTAGTTTCCTAAGCGGAGTTGATCTAGATATTACCCGTAGTTGTAGGAAGCACAGTTCTTTTGTTCTCAGCAAGCTCACTTTTCTGGCCCTATAGGTAACACAGGAGAGTAGAAAAGTGCTCTTTTCTCAATAGCAGAGCGTGTTTCTTGTAAGGTGAGCTAGTGTTTGTTTCCCATTGATAAACGGAGTTGAATCAAATGCAGTTTCTGTTCCTATGAGCAATAGTTGTTTTCTGGTAAGGAAAGTCACTATTGCGATCCCATTGCCATAAGCAGTGCAAATAGCACTCGCATCTTTTCCAGGAATTTCAGTGTATTGGCCTGAACAGAAGCTACTGTTCTTTTTAGTTTCCAAAGCAGAGTTGAACTAGATATTACCCGTGTTTGTAGGAAGTACAGTTCATTGGTTCTCAGCAAGCTCACTTTTCTGGCCCAACAGGAAAAAAAGTAGAGTAGAAGAGTGCTCATTTCTCAAAAGCAGAGTGTGTTTTTTGTAAGGCAATCTAGTGTTTGTTTCCTAGTCAGAAGTTGAGTTGAATCACATGCAGTTTCTGGTCCTATGAGCAAGAGTTGTTTTCTGGTAAGGAAAGTGACTATTGTATTCCTCTTGCCATACACAGTGCAAATAGCACTCCAATCTGTTTGCAGCAGGTACAGTGTATTGGACTGAAGAGGAGGTACTTTTCTTGTCAGTTTCCAAAGCAGAGTTGAACTCGATATGCCCCGTGTGTGTAGGAAGCACAGTTCTTTTGTTCTGAGCAAGCTCACTGTTCTGGCCCTATAGGAAACACAGTAGAGTACATGACTGCTCTTTTCTCAAAAGCAGAATGTGTTACTTGTAAGGCAAGCTAGTGCTTGTTTCCCATTAATAAACGGACTTGAATCACATGCAGTTTCTGGTCCTACGAGCAAGAGTTGTTTTCTGTTAAAGAAAGTCACTATTGTGCTCCCATTGCCATACCGAGTGCAAATAGCCCTCGCGTCTGTTCCCAGCAAGTACAGTGTATTGGACTGAAGAGAACTACAGTTCTTGTCAGTTTCCTAAGCAGAGTGGAACTAGATATGGCTCATGTGTGTAGGAAGCACATTTCTTTTGCTCTGAGCAAGCTCACTCTTCTGGCCCTGTAGGAAAAACAGTAGAGTAGAAGAGTGATCTTTTCTCAAAAGCAGAGTGTGTTCCTGTAAGGCGAGTTAATGTTTGTTTCCCATTCATAAACAGAGTTGAATCACATGCAGTTTCTTGTCCTACAAATAAGGTTTTTTTTTCTGGTAAGGAAAGTCACTATTGCGCTCCCATTGCCATATACAGTGCAAATAGCACTCGCGTATGTTCCCAGCAAGTACAGTGTATTGGACTGAAGAAAAGCTACTGTTCTTGTCAGTTTCTTAAGCAGAGTTGAACTAGATATGGTTCGTGTGTGTAGGAAGCACAGTTCTTTTGTTCTGAGCAAGCTCACTGTTCTAGCCCTGTGGAAACACAGTAGAGAAGAGTGCTCTTTTCTCAAAAGCAGAGTGTGTTTCTTGTAAGGCGAGCTAGTGTTTGTTTCCCATTCATAAACGGAGTTGAATCACATGCAATTTCTGGTCGTATGAGCAAGAGTTGTTTTCTGGTAAGGAAAGTGACTACTATGTCCCTATTGCCATATTCAGTGCAAATTGCAACTTGAGTCTGTTCCCAGCAAGTACACTGTCTTGAACTGAAGAGAAGCTACTATTCTTGTCAGTTTCCTATGCAGCATTGAACTAGATATGGCCTGTGTGTGTAGGAAATACATTTCTTTTGTTCTGAGCAAGTTCACTTTTCTAGCCCTATAGGAATCACAGTAGAGTAGAAGAGTGCTCTTTTCTCTAAAGCAGAGTGTGTTAATTGTAAGGAGAGCTAGTGTTTGTTTCCAATTCATAAATGCAGTTGAATCACATGCAGTTTCTGGTCCTACAAGCAAGAGTTGTTTTCTGGTGAGGAAAGTCACTATTGTGCTCCCATTTCCATAAAAAGTACAAATAGCACTCGCATCTGTTCCCAGCCAGTTCAGTGTTTTGAACTGAAGAGAAGCTACTGTTCTTGTCAGTTTTCTAAGCAGATTTGAACATGTATATAGCCCGTGTGTGTAGGAATCACAGTTCTTTTGTTCTGAGCAAGCTCACAGTTCGGACCCTATAGGAAACACAGTAGAGTAAAGGAGTTCTCTTTTCTCAAAAGCCGAGTGTGTTTCTAGTAAGGCGAGCTAGTTTTTGTTTCCCATTGATAAATGGAGTTGAATCACATGCTGTTTCTGATCCTAGGAGCAAGACTTGTTTTCTGTTACGGAAAGTCACTATTGAGATCCCATTGCCATACACACTGCAAGTAGCACTCACGTCTTTACCCAGCAAGTTCAGTGTATTGGCCTGAACAGATGCTACTGATCTTGTTAGTTTCCTAAGAAGAGTTGAACTAGATATTACTCGTGTTTGTAGGAAGCACAGTTCTTTTGTTCTCAGCAAGCACACTGTTCTGGCCCTATAGGAAACACAGTAGAGTAGAAGAGTGCTCTTTTTTTTTTTAAAGCAGAGTGTGTTTCTTATAAGGCGAGCTAGCGTTGATTTCCCATTCATAAACGGAGTTGAAACACATGCACTTTCTGGTCCTATGAGCAAGAGTTTATTTCTGGAAAGGAAAGTCACTATTATGCCCCCATTGCCATATACAGTGCAAATTGCAACTCGCGTCTGTTCCCAGCCAGTACAGTGTATTTGATTGAAGAGAATCTACTGTTTTTGTCAGTTTCCAAAGTAGAGTTGAACTGTATATGGCCCGTGTTTGTAGGAAGCTCAGTTCTTTTGTTCCGAACAAGCTCACATTTTGAGCACTATAAAAAAACACAGTAGAGCAGAAGAGTGCTCTTTTCTCAAAAGCAGAGTGTGTTTCATGTAAGGTGAGCTAGTGTTTGTTTCCCATTCATAAACGGAGTTGAATCACATGCAGTTTCTGGTCCTAAAAGCAAGAGTTATTTTCTGGTAATGAAAGTTACCTTTGTGCTCCCATTGACATACACAGTGCAAATAGCAATCCCATCTGTTCCCTGGAATGACAGTGTATGGGACTGAAGAGAAGCTACTGTTATTGTCAGTTTCATAGGCAGAGTTGAACTAGATATGGATCGTGTGTGTAGGAAGCACATTTCTTTTATTCTGAGCAAGATCACTGTTCTAGCCCTATAGGAAACACAGTAGAGTAGAAGCGTGCTCTTTTCTCAAAAGCAGAGTGTGTTAATTTAAAAGCGAGCTAGTGTTTGTTTCCCATTCATAAACAGAGTTGAATCACAATCAGTTTCTGGTCCTATGAGCAAGAGTTGTTTTCTGGAAAGGAAAGTCACTATTGTGTTCCATTGCCATACACAGTACAAATAGCAATCTTGTCTGTTTCCAGCAAATACAGTGTATTGTCCTGAAGAGAAGCTACTGTTCTTGTTAGTTTCCTAAGCAGAGTTGAACTAGATATGGGCCGTGTTTTTAGGAAGCACAGTTTTTTGTTCTCAGCAAGCTCACTTTTCTGGCCTTATAGGAATCACAGTAAAGTAGAAGAGTTCTCTTTTCTCAAAAGCAGAGTGTGTTTCTTGTAAGGCAAGCTAGTGTTTGTTTCCCATTGATAAACATAGTTAAATCACATGCTGTTTCTGGTCCTAAGAGCAACAGTTGTTTTCTGGTAAGGAAAGTCACTATTGCGATCCCATTGCCATGAGCAGGGCAAATAGCACTTGCATCTTTTCCCACCAAGTTCAGTGTCTTGGCCTGAACAGAAGCTACTGCTCTTGTTAGTTTCCTAAGCAGAGTTGAACTAGATATGGTCCGTGTGTGTAGGAAGCACAGTTCTTATGTTCTCAACAAGCTCACTTTTCTGGCCCTATTGGAAACACAGTAGAGTAGTAGAGTTCTCTTTTCTCAAAATCAGAGTGTGTATCTTGTAAGGGAAGCTAGTGTTTGTTTCCCATTCATAAACGCAGTTGAATCACATGCAGTTTCTGGTCCAATGAGCAAAAGTTGTTTACTGGTAAGGAAAGTCACTATTATGCTCCCATTGCCATATACAGTGCAAATAGCACTCGCGTATGTTCCCAGCAAGTACATTGTATTGGACTGAAGAAAAGCTACTGTACTTGTCAGTTTCTTTTTTTTTTCAAGTGTTTTTCTTTATTCCATTAGGCTCCAAGCAAAGGCTTCCAAAAACATCCAAGAAGTCAAAGTAGACTTCGAGATTTTTCTACATAAAATGGTATGTTTCCTTCCTGGAAATAATTGAGAGTTCTCTCCACAGCTTTTTGCCTCCAGATCTCACAATGTTTCATAAGCAATGAACATTTACACCCACGCTGTAGACGCAGAAACAACACATCCTTATCACTGATGGTCCACTACAAAGTGGAGATAACCCATTCTAAAATCCACTGATAACCTCATGGCCACTGTCCTCATGCCTTGCTTCTAAAACAGTTCCTGGGACAGAGACTGTAACTAAAGACCCCATAAATTGCAACTGGGTAAAAACTAGAGGAAATTATTGGTGCTTGAAGTTGTATTTTAGTTTTTAATTAATAATTCAGCAAAGCTAATATGATGCCATTTGCTTGTGTGAAAAGAATGCCTTCTGCCCTCAACTCACCCAGCACAAAGCAGACTGTGACAGAACTCCAAACAGAGCTCAGATGTGAGGAGAAAGGAGAGGGATGGAGAGTCCTGTCGATTATCCCGGGCCCTTTCTTTTCTGCTCCTCCAAGCCTTCTGAGCAGTCCTGTTAGGTCTGAAGGACCATACTTTCTGAAGTGCAAAACATGTAGATGCTGGCACACAGGAAAGCAGACTGGACTATCTGAGGCTATGGATGGCGGGATCCAGCATGAGAGGTTTCCCCTCTACAGTCCAGACTCCAGAGCGATCCCATTAGCTGTGGGTCTAATAACAAAGCTGGGATGAGTAAGATTCCTATACAGAGAGGTGCTAGAAAGCCATAAAACACTGAAATGTTTCTATTAGACACACAGGATCATTGGCTTTTTTTAAAAGTATTCATCTTTATTCCTATTTTTCTTGATGTATTTCCTACTGCTGAGTGTATGAGAACAGCAGTGCACTTGAGCATGTAAGGGCAGACTCTGCAAGGCCCTGTGGAAACCAGCTCACCCTGACACATCAGCTGTGACCTCAGCCTCCTTCACTGTTACCTGCAGGAAGCAATCTTCTATCAGCTTTCCATCAGTAACACAGACTCTTGAACAAAATCAACAGACTTACAGCCCACATTTTCAAATGCTAATGGGACAAACTAAATACATTTGCAGTCCAGATGTGGCCTGCTTTCCTGTTCTGAATGCTGATGCCTGGTAAAGCCAGTGTAGCTGACATGATTCTTCAATGCATTTTAAAGCAAACCCCTGCATTCTCACAGAGCCTACAACACAGCCAGGGTCTGCAGGCTATATTCCTGTTCTGCTGGTCTGCACTGCCTACTCACTAGCTTTCAAAATCTAGCCATCCTTTAGTGTCACACTCAGAGTCCATTTCTTTATGAGCCTTCTGCCTTGGTCCCATCCATATTCTTCAAGGAAGAGCTGGATATGCCTCTCAACTTCTAGAACACCAGTTGCTCAGGGTAGGTTCAAAGCAGTTCTTAACGGACAGAGTCAAACCAGAGTAGAATAGGTTCAATGGACTCTGTACCTTCACAAAGACAAAACACCGAGAATGACTCTGTGTCCCCTAAAGAGGTGTATATACTGAACACTTAGAAACTGTGTCCCCATGAAGGTGTGCACACTGTACTGTTAGTATGAGTGTGTCCACATAGAGGTGTGCACACTGAACTGTTAGAATGATTGTGTCCCTGTGGAGGTGTGCACACTGAACTGTTAGAATGACTGTGTCCACATGGAGATGTGCACACTGAACTGTTAGAATGAGAGTGCCCACGTGGAGGTGTGCACACTGAACTGTTAGAATGAGTGTGTCCACATGGAGGTGTGCACACTGAACTGTTAGAATGAGTGTGTCCACTTGGAGGTGTGCATACTGAACTGTTAGAATGAGTGTGTCCCTGTGGTGGTGTGCACACTGAAATGTTAGAATGAGTGTGCCCACATGGAGGTGTGCAAATTGAAGTGTTAGAATTTGTCCAAATGGAGGTGTGCACAGTGAACTGTTAGAATGAGTGTGTCCCTGTGCAGGTGTGCACACTGAAATGTTAGAATGAGTGTGTCCCTGTGGAGGTGTGCACACTGAACTGTTAGAATGAGTGTGTCCACATGGAGGTGTGCACACTGAACTGATAGAATGAGTGTGTCCTCATGGAGTGTGCCACACTGAACTGTTAGAATGAGTGTGTCCACATGGAGGTGTGCACACTGAACTGTTAGAATGAGTGTGTCCACATGGAGGTGTGCACACTGAACTGTTAGAATGACTGTGTCCAAATGGAGGTGTGCACACTGAACTGTTAGAATGAGTGTGCCCACATGGAGGTGTGGACACTGAACTGTTAGAATGAGTGTGTCCACATGGAGGTGTGTACACTGAACTGTTAGAATGAGTGTGTCCACATGGAGGTGTGCACACTGAACTGTTAGAATGAGTGTGTCCCTGAGGAGGTGTGCACACTGAAATGTTAGAATGAGTGTGTCCACATGGAGGTGTGCACACTGAAGTGTTAGAATGAGTGTGCGCACATGGAGGTGTGCACACTGAACTGTTAGAATGAGTGTGTCCACATGGAGGTGTGCACACTGAACTGTTAGAATGAGTGTGTTCCTGTGGAGGTGTGCACACTGAATTGTTAGAATGAGTGTTTACACATGGAGGTGTGCAAACTGAACTGTTAGAATGAGTGTGCTCACATGGAGGTGTGCACACTGAACTGTTAGAATATGTCCACATGGAGGTGTGCACACTGTACTGTTAGAATGAGGGTGCCCACAGTTGAGTGTGCACACCTCCATGTGGACACACTCATTCTAACAGTTCAGTGTGCACACCTTCATGTGGGCACACTCATTCTAACAGTTCAGTGTGCACACCTCCAAGTGGACACACATATTCTAACAGTTCAGTGTGCACACCTCCATGTGGACACACTCATTCTAACAGTTCAGTGTACACACCTCCACAGGGACACACTCATTCTAACAGTTCAGTGTGCACACCTCCACAGGGACACACTCATTCTAACAGTTCAGTGTGCACAACTCCATGTGCACACAGTCATTCTAACAGTACAGTGTGCACACCTCCATGTGGACACAATCATTCTAACAGTTCAGTGTGGACACTTCCATGTGGGCACACTCATTCTAACAGTTCAGTGTGCACAACTCCATGTGCACACAGTCATTCTAACAGTACAGTGTGCACACCTCCATGTGGACACAATCATTCTAACAGTACAGTGTGCACACCTCTATGTGGACACACTCATTCTAACAGTTCTGTGTGCATACATCCATGTGGACACAATCATTCTAACATTTCAGTTTGCACATCTCCATGTGGGCACACTCATTCTAACAGTTCAGTGTGCACAACTCCATGTGGACACACTCATTCTAACAGTTCAGTGTGCACACCTCCATGTGGGCACACTCATTCTAACAGTTCAGTGTGCACACCTCCATGTGGACACACACATTCTAACAGTTCAGTTTGCACACCTCCATGTGGACACACTCATTCTAACAGTTCAGTGTGCACACCTACACAGGGACACACTCATTCTAACAGTTCAGTGTGCACACCTCCATGTGGACACGCTCATTCTAACAGTTCAGTGTGCACACCTCCATGTGGACACACTCATTCTAACAGTTCAGTGTGCACACCTCCATGTGGACAAATTCTAACACTTCAGTGTGCACACCTCCATGTGGACACACTCATTCTAACATTTCAGTGTGCACACCTCCACAGGGACACACTCATTCTAACAGTTCAGTGTGCACACCTCCATGTGGACACACTCATTCTAACAGTTCAGTCTGCACACCTCCACGTGGGCACTCTCATTCTAACAGTTCAGTGTGCACATCTCCATGTGGACACAGTCATTCTAACAGTTCAGTGTGCACACTTCCACAGGGACACAATCATTCTAACAGTTCAGTATGCACACCTCTATGTGGACACACTCATTCTAACAGTACAGTGTGCACACCTCCATGTGGACATATTCTAACAGTTCATTGTGCACACCTCCATGTGTAAACACTCATTCTAACAGTTCAGTGTGCACACCTGCACAGCGACACACTCATTCTAACAGTTCAGTGTGCACACCTCCATGTGGACACACTCATTCCAACAGTTCAGTGTGCACACCTCCATGTGGACACACTCATTCTAACAGTTCAGTGTGCACACCTCCATGGGGAAACATTCTAACAGTTGAGTGTGCACAACTCCATGTGGACACACTCATTCTAACAGTTCAATGTGCACACCTCTATGTGGGCACACTCATTCGAACAGTTCAGTGAGCACACCTCCATGTGAAAACATTCATTTTAACAGTTCAGTGTGCACACCTCCACAGGGACACACTCATTCTAACAGTTCAGTGTGCACACCTCCATGTGGACACACTCATTCTAACAGTTCAGTGTGCACACCTCCATGTGGGCACACTCATTCTAACCTTTCAGTTTGCACATCTCCATGTGGGCACACTCATTCTAACAGTTCAGTGTGCACACATCCATGTGGACACACTTATTCTAACAGTTCAGTGTGCACACCTCCATGTGGGCACACTCATTCTAACATTTCAGTGTGCACACCTCCATGTGGACACACACATTCTAACAGTTCAGTGTGCACACCTCCATGTGGACACACTCATTCTAACAGTTCAGTGTGCACACCTCCATGTGGACACACTCATTCTAACAGTTCAATGTGCACACCTCCATGTGGACACACTCATTCTAACAGTTCAGTTTGCACACCTCCACAGGGATACACTCATTCTAACAGTTCAGTGTGCACACCTCCATGTGGACACACTCATTCTAACAGTTCAGTGTGCACACCTCCAGGTGGGCACACTCATTCTATCCGTTCAGTGTGCACACCTCCATGTGGACACACTCATTATAACTGTTCAGGGTGCACACTTCCATGTGGGCACACTCATTCTAACAGTTCAGTGTGCACAACTCCATGTGGGCACACTCATTCTTACAGTTCAGTGTGCAAAACTCCATGTGGGCAAACTCATTCTAACAGTTCAATGTGCACACCTCCATGTGGGCACACTCATTCTAACAGTTCAGTGTGCACACCTCCATGTGGACACACTCATTCTAAAGTACAGTGGGCACACCTCCATTTGGACATATTCTAACAGTTCAGTGTGAACACCTCCATGTGGGCCCACTCATTCGAACACTTCAGTGTGCACACCTACATGTGGACACACTCATTCTAACAGTTCAGTGTGCACACCTCCATGTGGACACACTCATTCTAACAGTTCAGAGTGCACACCTCAACAGGGACACACTCATTCTAACATTTCAGTGTGCACACCTCCATGTGGGCACACTCATTCTAACAGTTCAGTGTGCACACCTCCATATGGACACACTCATTCTAACAGTTCAGTGTGCATACCTCCATGTGGACACCCTCATTCCAACAGTTCAGTGTGCACACCTCAATGTGGACACACACACTCTAACAGTTCAGTGTGCACACCTCCACAGGGACACACTCATTCTAACAGTTCAGTGTGCACACCACCATGTGGACAAATGCTAATACTTCAGTGTGCACACATCCATGTGGACACAATCATTCTAACAGTTCACTGTGCACACCTCCATGTGGGCACACTCATTCTAACAGTTCAGTTTGCACACCTCCATGTGGGCACACTCATTCTAACAGTTCAGTATGCACAACTCCATGTGGGCACACTCATTCTAACAGTTCAGTGTGAACACCTCCATGTGGGCACACTCATTCTAACAGTTCAGTGTGCACACCTCCATGTGGGCACAGTCAATCTAACAGTTCAGTGTGCACACATCCATGTGGGCACACTCATTCTAACAGTTCAGTGTGCACACCTCCATGTGGATACACTCATTCTAACAGTTCAGTGTGCACACCTCCATGTGGACACACTCATTCTAACAGTTCAGTGTGCACACCTCCATGTGGACACACTCATTCTAACAGTTCAGTGTGCACAACTCCATGTGGACACACTCATTCTAACAGTTCAGTGTGCACACCTCCATGTGGACACACTCATTCTAACAGTTCAGTGTGCACACCTCCACAGGGATACACTCATTCTAACAGTTCAGTGTGCACATCTCCATGTGGACACAATCATTCTAACAGTTCACTGTGCACACCTCCAAGTGGGCACACTCATTCTAACAGTTCAGTGTGCACACCTCCATGTGGGCACACTCATTCTAACAGTTCAGTGTGCACACCTCCATGTGGACACACTCATTCTAACAGTTAAGTGTGCACACATCCATGTGGACACACTCATTCTAACAGTTCAGAGTGCACACCTCAACAGGGACACACTCATTCTAACATTTCAGTGTGCACACCTCCATAGGGACACACTCATTCTAACAGTTCAGTATGCACACCTACATGTGGACACACTCATTCTAACAGTTCAGTGTGCAAACCTCCATGTGGACACATTCTAACAGTTCATTGTGCTCACCTCCATGTAGACACACTCATTCTAACATTTCAGTGTGCACACCTCCACAGGGACACAATCCTTCTAACAATTCAGTGTGCACACCTCCATGCAGACACACTCATTCTAACAGTTCAGTGTGAACACCTCCATGTGGACACACTCATTCTAACAGTTCAGTGTGCACACCTCCACAGGGATACACTCATTCTAACAGTTCAGTGTGCACATCTCCATGTGGACACACTCATTCTAACAGTTCACTGTGCACACCTCCATGTGGGCACACTCATTCTAACAGTTCAGTGTGCACACCTCCATGTGGGCACACTCAATCTAACAGTTCAGTGTGCACACCTCCATGTGGACACACTCATTCTAACATTCCAGTGTGCAAACCTCCACAGGGACACAATCATTCTAACAGTACAGTGTGCACACCTCCATGCATACACATTCATTCTAACAGTTCAGTGTGCACACCACCACAGGGACACACTCATTCTAACAGTTCAGTGTGCACACCTCCATGTGGACACACTCATTCTAACAGTACAGTGTGCATACCTCCATGTGGACATATTCTAACAGTTCAGTGTGCACACCTCCATGTGGACACACTCATTCTAACAGTTCAGTGTGCACACCTCCATGTGGTCACACTCATTCTAACATTTCAGTGTGCACACCTCCACAGGGACACACTCATTCTAACAGTTCAGTGTGCACACCTCCTTGTCGACACACTCATTCTAACAGTTCAGTGTGCACACCTCCATGTGGGCACACTCATTCTAACAGTTCAGTGTGCACACCTCCATGTGGACACAGTCATTCTAACAGTTCAGTGTGCACACTTCCATGTGGACACACTCATTCTAACAGTTCAGTGTGCACACCTCCACAGGGATACACTCATTTTAACAGTTCAGTGTGCACATCTCCATGTGGACACACTCATTCTAAAAGTTCACTGTGCACACTTCCAGGTGGGCACACTCATTCTAACAGTTCAGTGTGCACACCTCCATGTGGGCACACTCATTCTAACAGTTCAGTGTGCACACTTACTTGTGGACACACTCATTCTAACAGTTCAGTGTGCACACCTCCACAGGGATACACTCATTTTAACAGTTCAGTGTGCACATCTCCATGTGGACACATTCATTCTAACAGTTCACTGTGCACACTTCCATGTGGGCACACTCATTCTAACAGTTCAGTGTGCACACCTCCATGTGGGCACACTCCTTCTAACAGTTCACTGTGCACACTTAAATGTGGACACACTCATTCTAACAGTTCAGTGTCTACACCTCCATGTGGACACACTCATTCTAACATTTCAGTGTGCACACCTCCACAGGGACACACTCATTCTAACAGTTCAGTGTGCACACCTCCATGTGGACACACTCATTCTAACAATTAAATGTGTACACCTCCATGTGGACATATTCTAACACTTCAGTGTGCTCACCTCCATGTAGACACACTCATTCTAACATTTCAGTGTGCACACCTCCACAGGGACACAATCATTCTAACAATTCAGTGTGCACACCTCCATGCAGACACAGTCATTCTAACAGTTCAGTGTGTACACCTCCATGTAGACTCACTCATTCTAACATTTCAGTGTGCACACCTCCACAGGGACACAGTCATTCTAACAGTTCAGTGTGCACACCACCATGCATACACAGTCATTCTAACATTTCAGTGTGCACACCTCCACAGGGACACACTCATTCTAACAGTTCAGTGTGCTCACCTCCATGTGGACACACTCATTCTAACAGTACAGTGTGCACACCTCCATTTGGACATATTCTAACAGTTCAGTGTGAACACCTCCATGTGGGCACACTCATTCTAACAGTTCAGTGTGCACACCTCCATGTGGACACACTCATTCTAACAGTTCAGTGTGCACACCTCCATGTGGACACACTCATTCTAACAGTTCAGTGTGCACACCTCCATGTGGGCACACTCATTCTAACAGTTCAGTGTGCACAACTCCATGTGGGCACAGTCATTCTAACATTTCAGTGTGCACACCTCCATGTGGGCACACTCATTCTAACATTTGAGTGTGCACACCTCCATGTGGACACAGTCATTCTAACAGTTGAGTGTGCACACCTCCATGTGGGCACACTCATTCTAACAGTTCAGTGTGCACACCTCCATGTGGACACACTCATTCTAACAGTTCAGTGTGCACACCTCCATGTGGACACACTCATTCCAACAGTTCAGTGTGCACACCTCCATGTGGACACACTCATTCTAACAGTTCAGTGTGCACACCTCCATGGGGAAACATTCTAACAGTTGAGTGTGCACAACTCCATGTGGACACACTCATTCTAACAGTTCAATGTGCACACCTCTATGTGGGCACACTCATTCGAACAGTTCAGTGAGCACACCTCCATGTGAAAACATTCATTTTAACAGTTCAGTGTGCACACCTCCACAGGGACACACTCATTCTAACTGTTCAGTGTGCACACCTCCATGTGGACACACTCATTCTAACAGTTCAGTGTGCACACCTCCATGTGGGCACACTCATTCTAACCTTTCAGTTTGCACATCTCCATGTGGGCACACTCATTCTAACAGTTCAGTGTGCACACATCCATGTGGACACACTCATTCTAACAGTTCAGTGTGCACACCTCCATGTGGGCACACTCATTCTAACATTTCAGTGTGCACACCTCCATGTGGACACACACATTCTAACAGTTCAGTGTGCACACCTCCATGTGGACACACTCATTCTAACAGTTCAGTGTGCACACCTCCATGTGGACACACTCATTCTAACAGTTCAATGTGCACACCTCCATGTGGACACACTCATTCTAACAGTTCAGTTTGCACACCTCCACAGGGATACACTCATTCTAACAGTTCAGTGTGCACACCTCCATGTGGACACACTCATTCTAACAGTTCAGTGTGCACACCTCCAGGTGGGCACACTCATTCTATCCGTTCAGTGTGCACACCTCCATGTGGACACACTCATTATAACTGTTCAGGGTGCACACTTCCATGTGGGCACACTCATTCTAACAGTTCAGTGTGCACAACTCCATGTGGGCACACTCATTCTTACAGTTCAGTGTGTAAAACTCCATGTGGGCAAACTCATTCTAACAGTTCAATGTGCACACCTCCATGTGGGCACACTCATTCTAACAGTTCAGTGTGCACACCTCCATGTGGACACACTCATTCTAACAGTACAGTGGGCACACCTCCATTTGGACATATTCTAACAGTTCAGTGTGAACACCTCCATGTGGGCCCACTCATTCGAACAGTTCAGTGTGCACACCTACATGTGGACACACTCATTCTAACAGTTCAGTGTGCACACCTCCATGTGGACACACTCATTCTAACAGTTCAGAGTGCACACCTCAACAGGGACACACTCATTCTAACATTTCAGTGTGCACACCTCCATAGGGACACACTCATTCTAACAGTTCAGTGTGCACACCTCCATATGGACACACTCATTCTAACAGTTCAGTGTGCATACCTCCATGTGGACACCCTCATTCCAACAGTTCAGTGTGCACACCTCAATGTGGACACACACACTCTAACATTTGAGTGTGCACACCTCCACAGGGACACACTCATTCTAACAGTTCAGTGTGCACACCACCATGTGGACAAATGCTAATACTTCAGTGTGCACACCTCCATGTGGACACAATCATTCTAACAGTTCACTGTGCACACCTCCATGTGGGCACACTCATTCTAACAGTTCAGTATGCACAACTCCATGTGGGCACACTCATTCTAACAGTTCAGTGTGAACACCTCCATGTGGGCACACTCATTCTAACAGTTCAGTGTGCACACCTCCATGTGGGCACAGTCAATCTAACAGTTCAGTGTGCACACATCCATGTGGGCACACTCATTCTAACAGTTCAGTGTGCACACCTCCATGTGGATACACTCATTCTAACAGTTCAGTGTGCACACCTCCATGTGGCCACACTCATTCTAACAGTTCAGTGTGCACACCTCCATGTGGACACACTCATTCTAACAGTTCAGTGTGCACAACTCCATGTGGACACACTCATTCTAACAGTTCAGTGTGCACACCTCCATGTGGACACACTCATTCTAACAGTTCAGTGTGCACACCTCCACAGGGATACACTCATTCTAACAGTTCAGTGTGCACATCTCCATGTGGACACAATCATTCTAACAGTTCACTGTGCACACCTCCAAGTGGGCACACTCATTCTAACAGTTCAGTGTGCACACCTCCATGTGGGCACACTCATTCTAACAGTTCAGTGTGCACACCTCCATGTGGACACACTCATTCTAACAGTTAAGTGTGCACACATCCATGTGGACACATTCATTCTAACAGTTCAGAGTGCACATCTCAACAGGGACACACTCATTCTAACATTTCAGTGTGCACACCATCATAGGGACACACTCATTCTAACAGTTCAGTGTGCAAACCTCCATGTGGACACATTCTAACAGTTCATTGTGCTCACCTCCATGTAGACACACTCATTCTAACATTTCAGTGTGCACACCTCCACAGGGACACAATCCTTCTAACAATTCAGTGTGCACACCTCCATGCAGACACACTCATTCTAACAGTTCAGTGTGAACACCTCCATGTGGACACACTCATTCTAACAGTTCAGTGTGCACACCTCCACAGGGATACACTCATTCTAACAGTTCAGTGTGCACATCTCCATGTGGACACACTCATTCTAACAGTTCACTGTGCACACCTCCATGTGGGCACACTCATTCTAACAGTTCAGTGTGCACACCTCCATGTGGGCACACTCAATCTAACAGTTCAGTGTGCACACATCCATGTGGACACACTCATTCTAACATTTCAGTGTGCAAACCTCCACAGGGACACAATCATTCTAACAGTACAGTGTGCACACCTCCATGCATACACATTCATTCTAACAGTTCAGTGTGCACACCACCACAGGGACACACTCATTCTAACAGTTCAGTGTGCACACCTCCATGTGGACACACTCATTCTAACAGTACAGTGTGCATACCTCCATGTGGACATATTCTAACAGTTCAGTGTGCACACCTCCATGTGGACACACTCATTCTAACAGTTCAGTGTGCACACCTCCATGTGGTCACACTCATTCTAACATTTCAGTGTGCACACCTCCACAGGGACACACTCATTCTAACAGTTCAGTGTGCACACCTCCATGTCGACACACTCATTCTAACAGTTCAGTGTGCACACCTCCATGTGGGCACACTCATTCTAACAGTTCAGTGTGCACACCTCCATGTGGACACAGTCATTCTAACAGTTCAGTGTGCACACTTCCATGTGGACACACTCATTCTAACAGTTCAGTGTGCACACCTCCACAGGGATACACTCATTTTAACAGTTCAGTGTGCACATCTCCATGTGGACACACTCATTCTAAAAGTTCACTGTGCACACTTCCAGGTGGGCACGCTCATTCTAACAGTTCAGTGTGCACACCTCCATGTGGGCACACTCATTCTAACAGTTCAGTGTGCACACTTACTTGTGGACACACTCATTCTAACAGTTCAGTGTGCACACCTCCACAGGGATACACTCATTTTAACAGTTCAGTGTGCACATCTCCATGTGGACACATTCATTCTAACAGTTCACTGTGCACACTTCCATGTGGGCACACTCATTCTAACAGTTCAGTGTGCACACCTCCATGTGGGCACACTCCTTCTAACAGTTCACTGTGCACACTTAAATGTGGACACACTCATTCTAACAGTTCAGTGTCTACACCTCCATGTGGACACACTCATTCTAACATTTCAGTGTGCACACCTCCACAGGGACACACTCATTCTAACAGTTCAGTGTGCACACCTCCATGTGGACACACTCATTCTAACAATTAAATGTGTACACCTCCATGTGGACATATTCTAACACTTCAGTGTGCTCACCTCCATGTAGACACACTCATTCTAACATTTCAGTGTGCACACCTCCACAGGGACACAATCATTCTAACAATTCAGTGTGCACACCTCCATGCAGACACAGTCATTCTAACAGTTCAGTGTGTACACCTCCATGTAGACTCACTCATTCTAACATTTCAGTGTGCACACCTCCACAGGGACACAGTCATTCTAACAGTTCAGTGTGCACACCACCATGCATACACAGTCATTCTAACATTTCAGTGTGCACACCTCCACAGGGACACACTCATTCTAACAGTTCAGTGTGCTCACCTCCATGTGGACACACTCATTCTAACAGTACAGTGTGCACACCTCCATTTGGACATATTCTAACAGTTCAGTGTGAACACCTCCATGTGGGCACACTCATTCTAACAGTTCAGTGTGCACACCTCCATGTGGACACACTCATTCTAACAGTTCAGTGTGCACACCTCCATGTGGACACACTCATTCTAACAGTTCAGTGTGCACACCTCCATGTGGGCACACTCATTCTAACAGTTCAGTGTGCACAACTCCATGTGGGCACAGTCATTCTAACATTTCAGTGTGCACACGTCCATGTGGGCACACTCATTCTAACATTTGAGTGTGCACACCTCCATGTGGACACAGTCATTCTAACAGTTGAGTGTGCACACCTCCATGTGGGCACACTCATTCTAACAGTTCAGTGTGCACACCTCCATGTGGACACACTCATTCTAACAGTTCAGTGTGCACACCTCCATGTGGACACACTCATTCCAACAGTTCAGTGTGCACACCTCCATGTGGACACACTCATTCTAACAGTTCAGTGTGCACACCTCCATGGGGAAACATTCTAACAGTTGAGTGTGCACAACTCCATGTGGACACACTCATTCTAACAGTTCAATGTGCACACCTCTATGTGGGCACACTCATTCGAACAGTTCAGTGAGCACACCTCCATGTGAAAACATTCATTTTAACAGTTCAGTGTGCACACCTCCACAGGGACACACTCATTCTAACAGTTCAGTGTGCACACCTCCATGTGGACACACTCATTCTAACAGTTCAGTGTGCACACCTCCATGTGGGCACACTCATTCTAACCTTTCAGTTTGCACATCTCCATGTGTGCACACTCATTCTAACAGTTCAGTGTGCACACATCCATGTGGACACACTCATTCTAACAGTTCTGTGTGCACACCTCCATGTGGGCACACTCATTCTAACATTTCAGTGTGCACACCTCCATGTGGACACACACATTCTAACAGTTCAGTGTGCACACCTCCATGTGGACACACTCATTCTAACAGTTCAGTGTGCACACCTCCATGTGGGCACACTCATTCTAACAGTTCAGTGTGCACAACTCCATGTGGGCACAGTCATTCTAACATTTCAGTGTGCACACCTCCATGTGGGCAAACTCATTCTAACATTTGAGTGTGCACACCTCCATGTGGACACAGTCATTCTAACAGTTGAGTGTGCACACCTCCATGTGGGCACACTCATTCTAACAGTTCTGTGTGCACACCTCCATGTGGACACACTCATTCTAACAGTTCAGTGTGCACACCTCCATGTGGACAAATTCTAACACTTCAGTGTGCACACCTCCATGTGGACACATACATTCTAACATTTCAGTGTGCACAGCTCCAAAGGGACACACTCATTCTAACAGTTCAGTGTGCACTCCTCCATGTGGACACACTCATTCTAACAGTTCAGTGTGCACACCTCCATGTGGACACATACATACTAACAGTTCACTCTGCACACCTCCATGTGGACACACTCATTCTAACAGTTCAGTGTGCACACCTCCATGTGGACACACTCATTCTAACAGTTCAGAGTGCACACCTGAACAGGGACACACTCATTCTAACATTTCAGTGTGCACACCTCCACAGGGACACACTCATTCTAACAGTTCAGAGTGCACACCTCCATGAGGACACAGTCATTCTAACAGTTCAGTGTGCACACCTCCATGTGGACACACTCATTCTAACAGTTCAGTGTGCACACGTCCATGTGGACACACTCATTCTAACAGTTCAGTTTGCACACCTCCACAGGGATACACTCATTCTAACAGTTCAGTGTGCACACCTCCATGTGGACACACTCATTCTAACAGTTCAGTGTGCACACCTCCAGGTGGGCACACTCATTCTATCCGTTCAGTGTGCACACCTCCATGTGGACACACTCATTCTAACTGTTCAGGGTGCACACTTCCATGTGGGCACACTCATTCTTACAGTTCAGTGTGCAAAACTCCATGTGGGCAAACTCATTCTAACAGTTCAATGTGCACACCTCCATGTGGGCACACTCATTCTAACAGTTCAGTGTGCACACCTCCATGTGGACACACTCATTCTAACAGTACAGTGGGCACACCTCCATTTGGACATATTCTAACAGTTCAGTGTGAACACCTCCATGTGGGCCCACTCATTCGAACAGTTCAGTGTGCACACCTACATGTGGACACACTCATACTAACAGTTCAGTGTGCACACGTCCATGTGGACACACTCATTCTAACAGTTCAGAGTGCACACCTCAACAGGGACACACTCATTCTAACATTTCAGTGTGCACACCTCCATAGGGACACACTCATTCTAACAGTTCAGTGTGCACACCTCCATATGGACACACTCATTCTAACAGTTCAGTGTGCATACCTCCATGTGGACACCCTCATTCCAACAGTTCAGTGTGCACACCTCAATGTGGACACACACACTCTAACAGTTCAGTGTGCACACCTCCACAGGGACACACTCATTCTAACAGTTCAGTGTGCACACCACCATGTGGACAAATGCTAATACTTCAGTGTGCACACCTCCATGTGGACACAATCATTCTAACAGTTCACTGTGCACACCTCCATGTGGGCACACTCATTCTAACAGTTCAGTGTGCACACCTCCATGTGGACACACTCATTCTAACAGTTCAGTATGCACAACTCCATGTGGGCACAGTCATTCTAACAGTTCAGTGTGCACACCTCCACAGGGACACACTCATTCTAACAATTGAGTGTGCACACCTTAATGTGGACACACTCATTCTAACAGTTCAGTGTGCACACCTCCATGTGGACACACTCATTCTAACAGTTCAGTGTGCACACCTCCATGTGGACACACTCATTCTAACAGTTCACTGTGCACACCTGCATGTGGACACAATCATTCTAACAGTTCAGTGTGCACACCTCCATGTGGACACATTCTAACAGTTCAGTGTGCACACCTCCATGTGGACACACTCATTCTAACAGTTCAGTGTGCACACCCCCACAGGGACACACTAATTCTAACAGTTCAGTGTGCACACCTCCATGTGGACACACTCATTCTAACAGTTCAGTGTGCACACCCCCACAGGGACACACTAATTCTAACAGTTCAGTGTGCACACCTCTATGTGGGCACACTCATTCTAACAGTTCAGTGTGCACACCTCCATGTGGACACACTCATTCTAACAGTTCAGTGTGCACACCTCCATGTGAACACACTCATTCTAACAGTTCAGTGTGCACACCCCATGTGGTCACACTCATTCTAACATTTCAGTGTGCACACCTCCACAGGGACACACTCATTCTAACAGTTCAGTGTGCACACCTCCATGTCGACACACTCATTCTAACAGTTCAGTGTGCACACCTCCATGTGGGCACACTCATTCTAACAGTTCAGTGTGCACACCTCCATGTGGACACACTCATTCTAACAGTTCAGTGTGCACACTTCCATGTGGATACACTCATTCTAACAGTTCAGTGTGCACACCTCCACAGGGATACACTCATTTTAACAGTTCAGTGTGCACATCTCCATGTGGACACACTCATTCTAAAAGTTCACTGTGCACACTTCCAGGTGGGCACACTCATTCTAACAGTTCAGTGTGCACACCTCCATGTGGACACATTCATAATAACAGTTCACTGTGCACACTTCCATGTGGGCACACTCATTCTAACAGTTCAGTGTGCACACCTCCATGTGGGCACACTCCTTCTAACAGTTCACTGTGCACACTTAAATGTGGACACACTCATTCTAACAGTTCAGTGTCTACACCTCCATGTGGACACACTCATTCTAACATTTCAGTGTGCATACCTCCACAGGGACACAATCATTCTAACAATTCAGTGTGCACACCTCCATGCAGACACAGTCATTCTAACAGTTCAGTGTGTACACCTCCATGTAGACTCACTCATTCTAACATTTCAGTGTGCACACCTCCACAGGGACACAGTCATTCTAACAGTTCAGTGTGCACACCACCATGCATACACAGTCATTCTAACAGTTCAGTGTGCACACCTCCACAGGGACACACTCATTCTAACAGTTCAGTGTGCTCACCTCCATGTGGACACACTCATTCTAACAGTACAGTGTGCACACCTCCATTTGGACATATTCTAACAGTTCAGTGTGAACACCTCCATGTGGGCACACTCATTCTAACAGTTCAGTGTGCACACCTCCATGTGGACACACTCATTCTAACAGTTCAGTGTGCACACCTCCATGTGGGCACACTCATTCTAACAGTTCAGTGTGCACAACTCCATGTGGGCACAGTCATTCTAACATTTCAGTGTGCACACCTCCATGTGGGCACACTCATTCTAACATTTGAGTGTGCACACCTCCATGTGGACACAGTCATTCTAACAGTTGAGTGTGCACACCTCCATGTGGGCACACTCATTCTAACAGTTCAGTGTGCACACCTCCATGTGGACACACTCATTCTAACAGTTCAGTGTGCACACCTCCATGTGGACAAATTCTAACACTTCAGTGTGCACACCTCCATGTGGACACATACATTCTAACATTTCAGTGTGCACAGCTCCAAAGGGACACACTCATTCTAACAGTTCAGTGTGCACTCCTCCATGTGGACACACTCATTCTAACAGTTCAGTGTGCACACCTCCATGTGGACACATACATACTAACAGTTCACTGTGCACACCTCCATGTGGACACACTCATTCTAACAGTTCAGTGTGCACACCTCCATGTGGACACACTCATTCTAACAGTTCAGAGTGCACACCTGAACAGGGACACACTCATTCTAACATTTCAGTGTGCACACCTCCACAGGGACACACTCATTCTAACAGTTCAGTGTGCACACCTCCATGTGGGCACAGTCATTCTAACAGTTCAGTGTGCACACCTCCATGTGGACACACTCATTCTAACAGTTCAGTGTGCACACGTCCATGTGGACACACTCATTCTAACAGTTCAGTTTGCACACCTCCACAGGGATACACTCATTCTAACAGTTCAGTGTGCACACCTCCATGTGGACACACTCATTCTATCCGTTCAGTGTGCACACCTCCATGTGGACACACTCATTCTAACTGTTCAGGGTGCACACTTCCATGTGGGCACACTCATTCTAACAGTTGAGTGTGCACAACTCCATGTGAACACACTCATTCTTACAGTTCAGTGTGCAAAACTCCATGTGGGCAAACTCATTCTAACAGTTCAATGTGCACACCTCCATGTGGGCACACTCATTCTAACAGTTCAGTGTGCACACCTCCATGTGGACACACTCATTCTAACAGTACAGTGGGCACACCTCCATTTGGACATATTCTAACAGTGTGAACACCTCCATGTGGGCACACTCATTCTAACAGTTCAGTGTGCACACCTCCATGTGGACACACTCATTCTAACAGTTCAGTGTGCAAACCTCCATGTGGGCACACTCATTCTAACAGTTCAGTGTGCACACCTCCATGTGGACACACTCATTCTAATAGTTCACTGTGCACAACTCCATGTGGGCACAGTCATTCTAACAGTTCAGTTTGCACACCTCCATGTGGGCACACTCATTCTAACAGTTGAGTGTGCACACCTCCATGTGGACACACTCATTCTAACAGTTCAGTGTGCACACCTCCATGTGGACACACTCATTCTAACAGTTCAGTGTGCACACCTCCATGTGGACACACTCATTCTAACAGTTCAGTGTGCACACCTCTATGTTGGCACACTCATTCTAACAGTTCAGTGTGCACACCTCCATGTGGACACACTCATTCTAACAGTTCAGTGTGCACACCTCCATATGGTCACAGTCATTCTAACAGTTCAGTGTGCACAACTCCATGTGGGCACACTCATTCTAACAGTTCAGTGTGCACACCTCCATGTAGACACAGTCATTGTAACAGTTCAGTGTGCACAACTCCATGTGGACACACACATTCTAACAGTTGAGTGCACACCTCCATGTGGGCACACTCATTCTAACAGTTCAATGTGCTTACCTCCATGTGGACACATTCTAACAGTTCAGTGTGCACACCTCCATGTGGGAACACTCATTCTAACAGTTCAGTGTGCACACCTCCATGTGGACACACACATTCTAACAGTTCAGTGTGCACACCTCCATGTGGACACACACATTCTAACAGTTCAGTGTGCACACCTCCACAGGGACACACTCATTCTAACAGTTCAGTGTGCACACCTCCATGTGGACACACTCATTCTTACAGTTCAGTGTGCACAAATCCATGTGGGCACACTCATTCTAACAGTTCAGTGTGCACACCTCCATGTGGACACACTCATTCTAACAGTTCAGTGTGCACACCTCCATGTGGGCACACTCATTCTAACAGTTCAGTGTGCACACCTCCATGTGGACACACTCATTCTAACAGTTCAGTGTGCACACATCCATGTGGGCACACTCATTCTAACAGTTCAGTGTGCACACCTCCATGTGGGCACACTCATTCTAACAGTTCAGTGTGCAAACTTCCACAGGGACACACTCATTCTAACAGTTCAGTGTGCACACCTCCATGTGGACACACTCATTCTAACAGTTCATTTTGCACACCTCCATGTGGACACACTCATTCTAACAGTTCAGTGTGCACACCTCCATGTGGACAAATTCTAACACTTCAGTGTGCATACCTCCATGTGGACACACTCATTCTAACATTTCAGTGTGCACACCTCCACAGGGACACACTCATTCTAACAGTTCAGTGTGCACACCTCCACAGGGACACACTCATTCTAACAGTTCAGTGTGCACACCACCATGTAGACACACTCATTGTAACAGTTCAGTGTGCACACCTCCATGTGGACACACTCATTCTAACAGTTCAGTGTTCACACTTCCATGTGGACACACTCATTCTAACAGTTCAGTGTTCACACTTCCATGTGGGCACACTCATTCTAACAGTTAAGTGTGCACACCTCCATGTGGGCACACTCATTCTAACAGTTCACTGTGCCCACTTCCATGTGGACACACTCATTCTAACAGTTCAGTGTGCACACCTCCACAGGGACACACTCATTCTAACATTTCAGTGTGCACACCTCCACAGGGACACACTCATTCTAACAGTTCAGTGTGCACACCTCCATGTGGACACACTCATACTAACAATTCAATGTGCACACCTCCATGTGGACACATTCTAACAGTTCAGTGTGCTCACCTCCATGTAGACACACTCATTCTAACATTTCAGTGTGCACACCTCCACAGGGACACAATTATTCTAACATTTCAGTGTGCACACCACCATGCATACACAGTCATTCTAACAGTTCAGTGTGCACACCACCACAGGGACACACTCATTCTAAAAGTTCAGTGTGCACACCTCCATGTGGACACACTCATTCTAACAGTACAGTGTGCACACCTCCATGTGGACATATTCTAACAGTTCAGTGTGCACACCTCCATGTAGGCCCACTCATTCTAACAGTTCAGTGTTCACACCTCCATGTGGGCACACTCATTCTAACAGTTCAGTGTGCACACCTCCATGTGGACACACACATTCTAACAGTTCAGTGTGCACACCTCCATGTGGACACACTCATTCTAACAGTTCAATGTGCACACCACCAAAGGGACACACTCATTCTAACAGTTCAGTGTGCACACCTCCATGTGGACACACTCATTCTAACAGTTCAGTGTGCACACCTGCATGTGGACACAGTCATTTTAAAAGTTCAGTGTGCACACCTCCACGTGGACACACTCATTCTAACAGTTCAGTGTGCACACCTCCATGTGGACACATTCTAACAGTTCAGTGTGCACACCTCCATGTGGACACACTCATTCTAACATTTCAGTGTGCACACCTCCACAGGGACATACTCCTTCTAACAGTTCAATGCGCACACCTCCATGTGGACACACTCATTCTAACAGTTCAATGTGCTCACCTCCATGTGGACACATTCTAACATTTCAGTGTGCTCACCTCCATGTAGACACAGTCATTCTAACAGATCAGTGTGCACACCTCAATGTAGACACACTCATTCTAACATTTCAGTGTGCATACCTCCACAGGGACACACTCATTCTAACAGTTCAGTGTGCACACCTCCATGTGGACACACTCATTCTAACAGTACAGTGTGCACACCTCCATGTGGACATATTCTAACAGTTCAGTGTGTACACCTCAATATGGGCACACTCATTCTAACATTTCAGTGTGCACACCTCCACAGGGACACACTCATTCTAACAGTTCAGTGTGCACACCTCCATGTGGACACACTCATTCTAACAGTTGAGTGTGCACACCTCCATGTGGGCACACTCATTCTAACAGTTCAGTGTGCACACCTCCATGTGGACACACTCATTCTAACAGTTCAGTGTGCACACCTCCATGTGGACACAGTCATTCTAACAGTTCAGTGTGCACACCTCCATGTGGACACACTCATTCTAACAGTTCAGTGTGCACACTTCCATGTGGACACACTCATTCTAACAGTTCAGTGTGCACACCTCCACAGGGAGACACTCATTTTAACAGTTCAGTGTGCACATCTCCATGTGGACACACTCATTCTAACAGTTCACTGTGCACACCTCCATGTGGACACACTCATTATAACAGTTCAGTGTGCACACCTCCACAGGGACACACTCATTCTAACAGTTCAGTGTGCACACCTCCATGTGGACACACTCATTCTAACAGTACAGTGTGCACACCTCCATTTGGACATATTCTAACATTTCAGTGTGCACACCTCCATGTGGGCCCACTCATTCTAACAGTTCAGTGTGCACACCTCCGTATGGACACAGTCATTCTAACAGTTTAGTGTGCACAACTCCATGTGGGCACACTCATTCTAACTGTTCAGTGTGCACACCTCCATGTGGACACAGTCAATCTAACAATACAGTGTGCACAACTCCATGTGGGCACACTGATTCTAACAGATCAGTGTGCACACCTCCATGTGGACACACTCATTCTAACAGTTCAGTGTGCACACCTCCATGTGGGCACACTCATTCTAACAGTTCAGTGTGCACACCTCCATGTGGACACACTCATTCTAACAGTTCAGTGTGCACACCTCCATGTGGGCACACTCATTCTAACAGTTCAGTGTGCACAACCCCATGTGGGCACAGTCATTCTAACATTTCAGTGTGCACACCTCCATGTGGGCACACTCATTCTAACATTTGAGTGTGCACACCTCCATGTGGACACAGTCATTCTAACAGTTGAGTGTGCACACCTCCATGTGGGCACACTCATTCTAACAGTTCAGTGTGCACACCTCCATGTGGACACACTCATTCTAACAGTTCAGTGTGCACACCTCCATGTGGACAAATTCTAACACTTCAGTGTGCACACCTCCATGTGGACACATACATTCTAACAGTTCAGAGTGCACACCTGAACAGGGACACACTCATTCTAACATTTCAGTGTGCACACCTCCACAGGGACACACTCATTCTAACAGTTCAGTGTGTACACCTCCATGTGGGCACACTCATTCTAACAGTTCAGTGTGCACACCTCCATGTGGACACACTCATTCTAACAGTTCAGTGTGCACACCTCCATGTGGACAAATTCTAACACTTCAGTGTGCACACCTCCATGTGGACACATACATTCTAACAGTTCAGAGTGCACACCTGAACAGGGACACACTCATTCTAACATTTCAGTGTGCACACCTCCACAGGGACACACTCATTCTAACAGTTCAGTGTGCACACCTCCATGTGGACACATACATACTAATAGTTCACTGTGCACACCTCCATGTGGACACACTCATTCTAACAGTTCAGTGTGCACACCTCCATGTGGGCACACTCATTCTAACAGTTCAGAGTGCACACCTGAACAGGGACACACTCATTCTAACATTTCAGTGTGCACACCTCCACAGGGACACACTCATTCTAACAGTTCAGTGTGTACACCTCCATGTGGGCACACTCATTCTAACAATACAGTGTGCACACCTCCATGTGGACATATTCTAACAGTTCACTGTGCACACCTCCATGTGGGCACACTCATTCTAAAAGTTCCGTGTGCACACCTCCATGTGGACACATTCATTCTAACAGTTGAGTGTGCATACCTCCATGTGGGCATACTCATTCTAACAGTTCAGTGTGCACACCTCCACAGGGACACACTCATTCTAACATTTCAGTGTGCACACCTCCACAGGGACACACTCATTCTAACATTTCAATGTGCACACCTCCATGTGGAAACACTCATTCTAACAGTTCAATGTGCTCACCTCCATGTGGACACATTCTAACAGTTCAGTGTGCTCACCTCCATGTAGACACACTCATTCTATCAATTCAGTGTGCACACCTCCATGTGGACACACTCATTCTAACATTTTAGTGTGCAGACCTCCACAGGGACACACTCATTCTAACAGTTCAGTGTGCACACCTCAATATGGGCACACTCATTCTAACAGTTCAGTTTTCACACTTCCATGTGGGCACACTCATTCTAACAGTTCAGTGTGCACACCTCCATGTGGGCACACTCATTCTAACAGTTCAGTGTGAATACCTCCATGTGGGCACACTCATTCTAACAGTTCAGTGTGCACACCTCCATGTGGGCACAGTCATTCTAACAGTTCAGTGTGCACACCTCCATGTGGGCACACTCATTCTATCAGTTCAGTGTGCACACCTCCATGTGGACACACACATTCTAACAGTTCAATGTGGACACCTCCATGTGGGCACAGTCATTTTAACAGTTCAGTGTGTACACCTCCATGTGGACACAATCATTCTAACAGTTCAGTGTGCACACCTCCATGTGGACACATTCTAACAGTTCAGTGTGCACACCTCCATGTGGACACACTCATTCTAACAGTTCAGAGTGCACACCTCAACAGGGACACACTAATTCTAACAGTTCAGTGTGCACACCTCCATGTGGACACACTCATTCTAACAGTTCAGTGTGCACACCTCCATGTGGGCACACTCATTCTAAAAGTTCAGTGTGCACACCTCCATGTGGACACACTCATTCTAACAGTTCAGTGTGCACACCTCCATGTGGGCACACTCATTCTAACAGTTCAGTGTGCACACCTCCATGTGGGCACACTCATTCTAACAGTTCAGTGTGCACACCTCTATGTGGGCACACTCATTCTAACAGTTCAGTGTGCACACCTCCACAGGGACAGACTCATTCTAACATTTCAGTGTGCAAACCTCCACAGGGACACACTCATTCTAAGAGTTCAATGTGCACACCTCCATGTGGACACACTCATTCTAACAGTTCAATGTGCTTACCTCCATGTGGACACATTCTAACAGTTCAGTGTGCTCACCTCCATGTAGACACACTCATTCTAACAATTCAGTGTGCACACCACCATGCAGACACAGTCATTCTAACAGTTCAGTGTGCACACCTCTATGTGGGCACACTCATTCTAACAGTTCAGTGTGCACACCTCCACAGGGACAGACTCATTCTAACATTTCAGTGTGCACACCTCCACAGGGACACACTCATTCTAACAGTTCAATGTGCACACCTCCATGTGAACACACTCATTCTAACAGTTCAATGTGCTTACCTCCATGTGGACACATTCTAACAGTTCAGTGTGCTCACCTCCATGTAGACACACTCATTCTAACAATTCAGTGTGCACACCTCCATGCAGACACAGTCATTCTAACAGATCAGTGTGCACACCTCCATGTAGACACACTCATTCTAACATTTCAGTGTGCATACCTCCACAGGGACACACTCATTCTAACAGTTCAGTGTGCACTCCTCCATGTGGACACACTCATTATAACTGTACAGTGTGCACACCTCCATGTGTACATATTCTAACAGTTCAGTGTGCACACCTCCATGTGGCCACACTCATTCTAACAGTTCAGTGTGCACATCTCCATGTGAGCACACACATTCTAACAGTTCAGTGTGCACACCTCCATGTGGACAAATTCTAAAACTTAAGTGTGCATACCTCCATGTGGACACACTCATTCTAACAGTTCAGTGTGCACACCTCCACAGGGACACACTCATTCTAACAGTTCAGTGTGCACACCTCCATGTGGATACAATCATTCTAACAGTTCAGTGTGCACAACTCCATGTGGGCACACTCATTCTAACAGTTCAGTGAGCACACCCCCATGTGGACACACTCATTCTAACAGTTCAGTGTGCACAAATCCATGTGGGCACACTCATTCTAACAGTTCAGTGTGCACAAATCCATGTGGGCACACTCATTCTAACAGTTCAGTGTGCACACCTCCATGTGGACACACTCATTCTAACAGTTCAGTGTGCACACCTCCATGTGGGCACACTCATTCTAACAGTTCAGTGTGCACACATCCATGTGGACACACTCATTCTAACAGTTCATTGTGCACACCTCCATGTGGACACACTCATTCTAACATTTCAGTGTGCACACCTCCACAGGGACACACTCATTCTAACAGTTGAGTGGCACACCTCCACAGGGACACACTCATTCTAACAGTTCAGTGTGCACACCTCCATGTGGACACACTCATTCTAACAGTTCAGTGTGCACACCTCCATGTGGACACACTCATTCTAACAGTTCAGTGTGCACACTTCCATGTGGACACACTCATTCTAACAGTTCAGTGTGCACACCTCCATGTGGACACACTCATTCTAACAGTTCAGTGTGCACACCTCCACAGGGATACACTCATTCTAACAGTTCAGTGTGCCCATCTCCATGTGGGCACACTCATTCTAACAATACAGTGTGCACACCTCCATGTGGACATATTCTAACAGTTCACTGTGCACACCTCCATGTGGGCACACTCATTCTAAAAGTTCAGTGTGCACACCTCCATGTGGACACACTCATTCTAACAGTTCAGTGTGCATACCTCCATGTGGGCATACTCATTCTAACAGTTGAGTGTGCACACCTCCACAGGGACACACTCATTCTAACATTTCAGTGTGCACACCTCCACAGGGACACACTCATTCTAACATTTCAGTGTGCACACCTCCACAGGAACACACTCATTCTAACAGTTCAATGTGCACACCTCCATGTGGACACACTCATTCTAACAGTTCAATATGCTAACCTCCATGTGGACACATTCTAACAGTTCAGTGTGCTCACCTCCATGTAGACACACTCATTATATCAATTCAGTGTGCACACCTCCATGTGGACACACTCATTCTAACATTTCAGTGTGCATACCTCAACAGGGACACACTCATTCTAACAGTTCAGTGTGCACACCTCAATATGGGCACACTCATTCTAACAGTTCAGTTTGCACACCTCCATGTGGGCACACTCATTCTAACAGTTCAGTGTGCACACCTCAATGTGGGCACACTCATTCGAACAGTTCAGTGTGAATACCTCCATGTGGGCACACTCATTCTAACAGTTCAGTGTGCACACACCTCCATGTGGGTACAGTCATTCTAACAGTTCAGTGTGCACACCTCCACAGGGACACACTCATTCTAACATTTCATTGTGCACACCTCCACAGGGACACAATCATTCTAACAGTTCAGTGTGCATACCTCCATGCATACACAGTCATTCTAACAGTTCAGTGTGCACACCTCCACAGGGACACACTCATTCTAACAGTTCAGTGTGCACACCTTATTGTGGACACACTCATTCTAACAGTTCAGTGTGCACACCTCCATGTGGACACACTCATTCTAACAGTTCAGTGTGCACACCTCCATGTGGGCACACTCATTCTAACAGTTCAGTGTGCACACATCCATGTGGACATATTCTATCAGTTCAGTGTGCACACCTCCATGTGGGCCCACTCACTCTAACAGTTCAGTGTGCACACCTCCATGTGGACACACTCATTCTAACAGTTCAGTGTGCACACCTCCATGTGGGCACACTCATTCTAACAGTTCAGTGTGCACACCTCCATGTGGACACACACATTCTAACAGTTCAGTTGCACACCTCCATGTGGACACACTCATTCTAACAGTTCAGTGTGCACACCTCCACAGGCACACACTCATTCTAACAGTTCAGTGTGCACACCTCCATGTGGACACACTCATTCTAACAGTTCAGTGTGCACACCTCCACAGGGACACACTCATTCTTACATTTCAGTGTGCACACCTCCATGTGGGCACACTCATTCTAACAGTTCAGTGTGCACACTTCCATGTGGGCACACTCATTCTAACAGTTCAGTGTGCACACCTCCATGTGGGCACACTCATTCTAACAGTTGAGTGCACACCTCCATGTGGGCACACTCATTATAACAGTTCAGTGTGCACACCTCCATGTGGACACACTTATTCTAACAGTTCAGTGTGCACACCTCCATGTGGACACACTCATTCTAACAGTTCACTGTGCACACCTCCATGTGGACACACTCATTCTAACAGTTCAGTGTCACACCTCCATGTGGACAAATGTTAACACTTCAGTGTGCACACTTCCATGTGGACACACTCATTCTAACAATTCAGTGTGCACACCTCCATGCAGACACAGTCATTCTAAGAGATCAGTGTCCACACCTCCATGTGGACACACTAATTCTAACATTTCAGTGTGCACACCTCCACAGGGACACAATCATTCTAACAGTTCAGTGTGCACACCTCCATGTGGACATAATCATTCTAACAGTTCAGTGTGCACACCTCCACAAGGACACACTCATTCTAACAGTTCAGTGTGCACACCTGCATGTGGACAAAATCATTCTAACAGTTCAGTGTGCACACCTCCATGAGGACACACTCATTCTAACAGTTCAGTGTGGACACCTCCATGTTGGCACAGTCATTTTAACAGTTCAGTGTGTACACCTCCATGTGGACACAATCATTCTAACAGTTCAGTGTGCACACCTCCATGTGGACACATTCTAACAGTTCAGGGTGCACACCTCCATGTGGACACACTCATTCTAACAGTTCAGTGTGCACACCTCCACAGGGACACACTAATTCTAACAGTTCAGTGTTCACACCTCCATGTGGACACACTCATTCTAACAGTTCAGTGTGCACACCTCCATGTGGGCACACTCATTCTAACAATACAGTGTGCAAACCTTCATGTGGACATATTCTAACAGTTCATTGTGCACACCTCCATGTGGACACACTCATTCTAACAGTTCAGTGTGCACACCTCCATGTGGACACACTCATTATAACAGTTCAGTGTGCACACCTCCATGTGGGCACACTCATTCTAACAGTGCAGTGTGCACACCTCCATGTGGGCACACTCATTCTAAAAGTTCAGTGTGCACACCTCCATGTGGACACACTCATTCTAACAGTTCAGTGTGCTCACCTCCATGTAGACACACTCATTCTAACAATTCAGTGTGCACACCACCATGCAGACACAGTCATTCTAACAGATCAGTGTGCACACCTCCATGTGGACACACTCATTATAACATTTCAGTGTGCATACCTCCACAGGGACACACTCATTCTAACATTTCAGTGTGCACACCTCCACAGGGACACACTCATTCTAACAGTTCAATGTGCACACCTCCATGTGGACACACTCATTCTAACAGTTCAATGTGCTTACCTCCATGTGGACACATTCTAACAGTTCAGTGTGCTCACCTCCATGTAGACACACTCATTCTAACAATTCAGTGTGCACACCTCCATGCAGACACAGTCATTCTAACAGATCAGTGTGCACACCTCCATGTAGACACACTCATTCTAACAGTTCAGTGTGCATACCTCCATGTGGACACAGTCATTATAACAGTACAGTGTGCACACCTCCATGTAGACATATTCTAACAGTTCAGTGTGCACACCTCCATGTGGACACACTCATTATAACAGTACAGTGTGCACACCTCCATGTAGACATATTCTAACAGTTCAGTGTGCACACCTCCATGTGGCCACACTCATTCTAACAGTTCAGTGTGCACACCTCCATGTGGGCACACACATTCTAACAGTTCAGTGTGCACACCTCCATGTGGACAAATTCTAACACTTAAGTGTGCACACCTCCATGTGGACACACTCATTCTAACAGTTCAGTGTGCACACCTCCACAGGGACACACTCATTCTAACAGTTCAGTGTCACACCTCAATGTGGATGCAATCATTCTAACAGTTCAGTGTGCACAACTCCATGTGGGCACACTCATTCTAACAGTTCAGTGAGCACACCTCCATGTGGACACACTCATTCTAACAGTTCAGTGTGCACAAATCCATGTGGGCACACTCATTCTAACAGTTCAGTGTGCACACCTCCATGTGGACACACTCATTCTAACAGTTAAGTGTGCACACCTCCATGTGGGCACACTCATTCTAACAGTTCAGTGTGCACACCTCCATGTGGACACACTCATTCTAAGAGTTCATTGTGCACACCTCCATGTGGACAAATTCTAACAGTTCAGTGTGCACACCTCCATGTGGACACACTCATTCTAACATTTCAGTGTGCACACCTCCACAGGGACTCACTCATTCTAACAGTTGAGTGTGCACACCTCCACAGGGACACACTCATTCTAACAGTTCAGTGTGCACAACTCCATGTGGGCACACTCATTCTAACAGTTCAGTGAGCACACCTCCATGTGGACACACTCATTCTAACAGTTCAGTGTGCACAAATCCATGTGGGCACACTCATTCTAACAGTTCAGTGTGCACACCTCCATGTGGACACACTCATTCTAACAGTTAAGTGTGCACACCTCCATGTGGGCACACTCATTCTAACAGTTCAGTGTGCACACCTCCATGTGGACACACTCATTCTAAGAGTTCATTGTGCACACCTCCATGTGGACAAATTCTAACAGTTCAGTGTGCACACCTCCATGTGGCCACACTCATTCTAACAGTTCAGTGTGCACATCTCCATGTGAGCACACACATTCTAACAGTTCAGTGTGCACACCTCCATGTGGACAAATTCTAAAACTTAAGTGTGCATACCTCCATGTGGACACACTCATTCTAACAGTTCAGTGTGCACACCTCCATGTGGACACACTCATTCTAACAGTTCAGTGTGCACACCTCCATGTGGGCATACTCATTCTAACAGTTCAGTGTGCACACCTCTATGTGGGCACACACATTCTAACAGTTCAGTGTGCACACCTCCACAGGGACACACTCATTCTAACATTTCAGTGTGCACACCTCCACAGGGACACACTCATTCTAACAGTTCAATGTGCACACCTCCATGTGGACACACTCATTTTACCAGTTCAATGTGCTTACCTCCATGTGGACACATTCTAACAGTTCAGTGTGCTCACCTCCATGTAGACACACTCATTCTAACAATTCAGTGTGCACACCACCATGCAGACACAGTCATTCTAACAGATCAGTGTGCACACCTCCATGTGGACACACTCATTATAACATTTCAGTGTGCATACCTCCACAGGGACACACTCATTCTAACATTTCAGTGTGCACACCTCCACAGGGACACACTCATTCTAACAGTTCAATGTGCACACCTCCATGTGGACACACTCATTCTAACAGTTCAATGTGCTTACCTCCATGTGGACACATTCTAACAGTTCAGTGTGCTCACCTCCATGTAGACACACTCATTCTAACAATTCAGTGTGCACACCTCCATGCAGACACAGTCATTCTAACAGATCAGTGTGCACACCTCCATGTAGACACACTCATTCTAACAGTTCAGTGTGCATACCTCCATGTGGACACAGTCATTATAACAGTACAGTGTGCACACCTCCATGTAGACATATTCTAACAGTTCAGTGTGCACACCTCCATGTGGACACACTCATTATAACAGTTCAGTGTGCACACCTCCACAAGGACACACTCATTCTAACAGTTCAGTGTGCACACCTCCATGTGGACATAATCATTCTAACAGTTCAGTGTGCACACCTCCACAAGGACACACTCATTCTAACAGTTCAGTGTGCACACCTGCATGTGGACAAAATCATTCTAACAGTTCAGTGTGCACACCTCCATGAGGACACACTCATTCTAACAGTTCAGTGTGGACACCTCCATGTTGGCACAGTCATTTTAACAGTTCAGTGTGTACACCTCCATGTGGACACAATCATTCTAACAGTTCAGTGTGCACACCTCCATGTGGACACATTCTAACAGTTCAGGGTGCACACCTCCATGTGGACACACTCATTCTAACAGTTCAGTGTGCACACCTCCACAGGGACACACTAATTCTAACAGTTCAGTGTTCACACCTCCATGTGGACACACTCATTCTAACAGTTCAGTGTGCACACCTCCATGTGGGCACACTCATTCTAACAATACAGTGTGCAAACCTTCATGTGGACATATTCTAACAGTTCATTGTGCACACCTCCATGTGGACACACTCATTCTAACAGTTCAGTGTGCACACCTCCATGTGGACACACTCATTATAACAGTTCAGTGTGCACACCTCCATGTGGGCACACTCATTCTAACAGTGCAGTGTGCACACCTCCATGTGGGCACACTCATTCTAAAAGTTCAGTGTGCACACCTCCATGTGGACACACTCATTCTAACAGTTCAGTGTGCTCACCTCCATGTAGACACACTCATTCTAACAATTCAGTGTGCACACCACCATGCAGACACAGTCATTCTAACAGATCAGTGTGCACACCTCCATGTGGACACACTCATTATAACATTTCAGTGTGCATACCTCCACAGGGACACACTCATTCTAACATTTCAGTGTGCACACCTCCACAGGGACACACTCATTCTAACAGTTCAATGTGCACACCTCCATGTGGACACACTCATTCTAACAGTTCAATGTGCTTACCTCCATGTGGACACATTCTAACAGTTCAGTGTGCTCACCTCCATGTAGACACACTCATTCTAACAATTCAGTGTGCACACCTCCATGCAGACACAGTCATTCTAACAGATCAGTGTGCACACCTCCATGTAGACACACTCATTCTAACAGTTCAGTGTGCATACCTCCATGTGGACACAGTCATTATAACAGTACAGTGTGCACACCTCCATGTAGACATATTCTAACAGTTCAGTGTGCACACCTCCATGTGGACACACTCATTATAACAGTACAGTGTGCACACCTCCATGTAGACATATTCTAACAGTTCAGTGTGCACACCTCCATGTGGCCACACTCATTCTAACAGTTCAGTGTGCACACCTCCATGTGGGCACACACATTCTAACAGTTCAGTGTGCACACCTCCATGTGGACAAATTCTAACACTTAAGTGTGCACACCTCCATGTGGACACACTCATTCTAACAGTTCAGTGTGCACACCTCCACAGGGACACACTCATTCTAACAGTTCAGTGTCACACCTCAATGTGGATGCAATCATTCTAACAGTTCAGTGTGCACAACTCCATGTGGGCACACTCATTCTAACAGTTCAGTGAGCACACCTCCATGTGGACACACTCATTCTAACAGTTCAGTGTGCACAAATCCATGTGGGCACACTCATTCTAACAGTTCAGTGTGCACACCTCCATGTGGACACACTCATTCTAACAGTTAAGTGTGCACACCTCCATGTGGGCACACTCATTCTAACAGTTCAGTGTGCACACCTCCATGTGGACACACTCATTCTAAGAGTTCATTGTGCACACCTCCATGTGGACAAATTCTAACAGTTCAGTGTGCACACCTCCATGTGGACACACTCATTCTAACATTTCAGTGTGCACACCTCCACAGGGACTCACTCATTCTAACAGTTGAGTGTGCACACCTCCACAGGGACACACTCATTCTAACAGTTCAGTGTGCACAACTCCATGTGGGCACACTCATTCTAACAGTTCAGTGAGCACACCTCCATGTGGACACACTCATTCTAACAGTTCAGTGTGCACAAATCCATGTGGGCACACTCATTCTAACAGTTCAGTGTGCACACCTCCATGTGGACACACTCATTCTAACAGTTAAGTGTGCACACCTCCATGTGGGCACACTCATTCTAACAGTTCAGTGTGCACACCTCCATGTGGACACACTCATTCTAAGAGTTCATTGTGCACACCTCCATGTGGACAAATTCTAACAGTTCAGTGTGCACACCTCCATGTGGCCACACTCATTCTAACAGTTCAGTGTGCACATCTCCATGTGAGCACACACATTCTAACAGTTCAGTGTGCACACCTCCATGTGGACAAATTCTAAAACTTAAGTGTGCATACCTCCATGTGGACACACTCATTCTAACAGTTCAGTGTGCACACCTCCATGTGGACACACTCATTCTAACAGTTCAGTGTGCACACCTCCATGTGGGCATACTCATTCTAACAGTTCAGTGTGCACACCTCTATGTGGGCACACACATTCTAACAGTTCAGTGTGCACACCTCCACAGGGACACACTCATTCTAACATTTCAGTGTGCACACCTCCACAGGGACACACTCATTCTAACAGTTCAATGTGCACACCTCCATGTGGACACACTCATTTTACCAGTTCAATGTGCTTACCTCCATGTGGACACATTCTAACAGTTCAGTGTGCTCACCTCCATGTAGACACACTCATTCTAACAATTCAGTGTGCACACCACCATGCAGACACAGTCATTCTAACAGATCAGTGTGCACACCTCCATGTGGACACACTCATTATAACATTTCAGTGTGCATACCTCCACAGGGACACACTCATTCTAACATTTCAGTGTGCACACCTCCACAGGGACACACTCATTCTAACAGTTCAATGTGCACACCTCCATGTGGACACACTCATTCTAACAGTTCAATGTGCTTACCTCCATGTGGACACATTCTAACAGTTCAGTGTGCTCACCTCCATGTAGACACACTCATTCTAACAATTCAGTGTGCACACCTCCATGCAGACACAGTCATTCTAACAGATCAGTGTGCACACCTCCATGTAGACACACTCATTCTAACAGTTCAGTGTGCATACCTCCATGTGGACACAGTCATTATAACAGTACAGTGTGCACACCTCCATGTAGACATATTCTAACAGTTCAGTGTGCACACCTCCATGTGGACACACTCATTATAACAGTACAGTGTGCACACCTCCATGTAGACATATTCTAACAGTTCAGTGTGCACACCTCCATGTGGCCACACTCATTCTAACAGTTCAGTGTGCACACCTCCATGTGGGCACACACATTCTAACAGTTCAGTGTGCACACCTCCATGTGGACAAATTCTAACACTTAAGTGTGCACACCTCCATGTGGACACACTCATTCTAACAGTTCAGTGTGCACACCTCCACAGGGACACACTCATTCTAACAGTTCAGTGTCACACCTCAATGTGGATACAATCATTCTAACAGTTCAGTGTGCACAACTCCATGTGGGCACACTCATTCTAACAGTTCAGTGAGCACACCTCCATGTGGACACACTCATTCTAACAGTTCAGTGTGCACAAATCCATGTGGGCACACTCATTCTAACAGTTCAGTGTGCACACCTCCATGTGGACACACTCATTCTAACAGTTAAGTGTGCACACCTCCATGTGGGCACACTCATTCTAACAGTTCAGTGTGCACACCTCCATGTGGACACACTCATTCTAAGAGTTCATTGTGCACACCTCCATGTGGACAAATTCTAACAGTTCAGTGTGCACACCTCCATGTTGACACACTCATTCTAACATTTCAGTGTGCACACCTCCACAGGGACTCACTCATTCTAACAGTTGAGTGTGCACACCTCCACAGGGACACACTCATTCTAACAGTTCAGTGTGCACAACTCCATGTGGGCACACTCATTCTAACAGTTCAGTGAGCACACCTCCATGTGGACACACTCATTCTAACAGTTCAGTGTGCACAAATCCATGTGGGCACACTCATTCTAACAGTTCAGTGTGCACACCTCCATGTGGACACACTCATTCTAACAGTTAAGTGTGCACACCTCCATGTGGGCACACTCATTCTAACAGTTCAGTGTGCACACCTCCATGTGGACACACTCATTCTAAGAGTTCATTGTGCACACCTCCATGTGGACAAATTCTAACAGTTCAGTGTGCACACCTCCATGTGGCCACACTCATTCTAACAGTTCAGTGTGCACATCTCCATGTGAGCACACACATTCTAACAGTTCAGTGTGCACACCTCCATGTGGACAAATTCTAAAACTTAAGTGTGCCTACCTCCATGTGGACACACTCATTCTAACAGTTCAGTGTGCACACCTCCACAGGGACACACACATTCTAACAGTTCAGTGTGCACACCTCCATGTGGACACACTCATTCTAACAGTTCAGTGTGCACATCTCCATGTGGACACACTCATTCTAACAGTTCAGTGTGCACACCTCCATGTGGACACACTCATTCTAACAGTTCAGTGTGCACACCTCCATGTGGACACAGTCATTCTAACAGTTCAGTGTGCACACCTCCATGTGGACACACTTATTCTAACAGTTCAGTGTGCACACCTCCATGTGGACAAACTCATTCTAACAGTTCACTGTGCACACCTCCATGTGGACACACTCATTCTAACAGTTCAGTGTGCACACCTCCATGTGGACAAATGTTAACACTTCAGTGTGCACACCTCCATGTGGACACACTCATTCTAACAATTCAGTGTGCCCACGTCCATGCAGACACAGTCATTCTAACAGATCAGTGTCCACACCTCCATGTGGACACACTCATTCTAACATTTCAGTGTGCACACCTCCACAGGGACACAATCATTCTAACAGTTCAGTGTGCACACCTCCATGTGGACATAATCATTCTAACAGTTCAGTGTGCACACCTCCACAAGGACACACTCATTCTATCAGTTCAGTGTGCACACCTGCATGTGGACACAATCATTCTAACAGTTCAGTGTGCACACCTCCATGAGGACACACTCATTCTAACAGTTCAATGTGGACACCTCCATGTGGGCACAGTCATTTTAACAGTTCAGTGTGTACACCTCCATGTGGACACAATCATTCTAACAGTTCAGTGTGCACACCTCCATGTGGACACATTCTAACAGTTCAGTGTGCACACCTCCATGTGGACACACTCATTCTAACAGTTCAGTGTGCACACCTCCACAGGGACACACTAATTCTAACAGTTCAGTGTGCACACCTCCATGTGGGCACACTCATTCTAACAGTTCAGTGTGCACACCTCCATGTGGACACACTCATTCTAACAGTTCAGTGTGCACACCTCCATGTGGGCACACTCATTCTAACAGTTCAGTGTGCACAACTCCATGTGGGCACAGTCATTCTAACATTTCATTGTGCACACCTCCATGTGGGCACACTCATTCTAACATTTCAGTGTGCACACCTCCATGTGGACACACTCATTCTAACAGTTGAGGGTGCACACCTCCATGTGGGCACACTCATTCTAACAGTTCAGTGTGCACACCTCCATGTGGACACACTCATTCTAACAGTTCAGTGTGCACACCTCCATGTGGACAAATTCTAACACTTCAGTGTGCACACCTCCATGTGGACACATACATTCTAACATTTCAGTGTGCACAGCTCCAAAGGGACACACTCATTCTAACAGTTCAGTGTGCACTCCTCCATGTGGACACACTCATTCTAACAGGTCAGTGTGCACACCTCCATGTGGACAAATACATACTAACAGTTCACTGTGCACACCTCCATGTGGACACACTCATTCTAACAGTTCAGTGTGCACACCTCCATGTGGACACACTCATTCTAACAGTTCAGAGTGCACACCTGAACAGGGACACACTCATTCTAACATTTCAGTGTGCACACCTCCACAGGGACACACTCATTCTAACAGTTCAGTGTGTACACCTCCATGTGGGCACACTCATTCTAACAATACAGTGTGCACACCTCCATGTGGACATATTCTAACAGTTCACTGTGCACACCTCCATGTGGGCACACTCATTCTAAAAGTTCCGTGTGCACACCTCCATGTGGACACACTCATTCTAACAGTTCAGTGTGCATACCTCCATGTGGGCATACTCATTCTAACAGTTCAGTGTGCACACCTCTATGTGGGCACACTCATTCTAACAGTTCAGTGTGCACACCTCCACAGGGACACACTCATTCTAACATTTCAGTGTGCACACCTCCACAGGGACACACTCATTCTAACATTTCAATGTGCACACCTCCATGTGGACACACTCATTCTAACAGTTCAATGTGCTCACCTCCATGTGGACACATTCTAACAGTTCAGTGTGCTCACCTCCATGTAGACACAATCATTCTATCAATTCAGTGTGCACACCTCCATGTGGACACACTCATTCTAACATTTCAGTGTGCATACCTCCACAGGGACAAACTCATTCTAACAGTTCAGTGTGCACACCTCAATATGGGCACACTCATTCTAACAGTTCAGTTTGCACACCTCCATGTGGGCACACTCATTCTAACAGTTCAGTGTGCACACCTCCATGTGGGCACACTCATTCTAACAGTTCAGTGTGAATACCTCCATGTGGGCACACTCATTCTAACAGTTCAGTGTGCACACACCTCCATGTGGGCACAGTCATTCTAACAGTTCAGTGTGCACACCTCCATGTGGGCACACTCATTCTAACAGTTCAGTGTGCACACCTCCATGTGAACACACACATTCTAACAGTTCAGTGTGCACACCTCCATGTGGACACACTCATTCTAACAGTTCAGTGTGCACACCTCCATGTGGACACACTCATTCTAACAGTTCAGTGTGCACACCTCCATGTGGACACACTCATTCTAACAGTTCAGTGTGCACAACTCCACAGGGACACACTCATTCTAACAGTTCAGTGTGCACACCTCCATGTGGACACACTCATTCTAACAGTTCAGTGTGCACACCTCCATGTGGACACAGTCATTCTAACAGTTCAGTGTGCACAACTCCATGTGGGCACACTCATTCTAACAGTTCAGTGTGCACACTTCCATGTGGGCACACTCATTCTAACAGTTCAGTGTGCACACCTCCATGTGGACACACTCATTCTAACAGTTCAGTGTGCACAAATCCATGTGGGCACACTCATTCTAACAGTTCAGTGTGCACACCTCCATGTGGAAACACTCATTCTAACAGTTCAGTGTGCACACCTCCATGTGGACACACTTATTCTAACAGTTCAATGTGCACACCTCCATGTGGACACACTCATTCTAACAGTTCACTGTGCACACCTCCATGTGGACACACTCATTCTAACAGTTCAGTGTGCACTCCTACATGTGGACAAATGTTAACACTTCAGTGTGCACACCTCCATGTGGACACACTCATTATAACAATTCAGTGTGCACACGTCCATGCAGACACAGTCATTCTAACAGATCAGTGTCCACACCTCCATGTGGACACACTCATTCTAACATTTCAGTGTGCACACCTCCACAGGGACTCAATCATTCTAACAGTTCAGTGTGCACAAATCCATGTGGACATAATCATTCTAACAGTTCAGTGTGCACACCTCCACAAGGACACACTCATTATATCAGTTCAGTGTGCACACCTCCATGTGGACACACTCATTCTAACAGTTCAATGTGCTTACCTCCATGTGGACACATTCTAACAGTTCAGTGTGCTCACCTCCATGTAGACACACTCATTCTAACAATTCAGTGTGCACACCACCATGCAGACACAGTCATTCTAACAGTTCAGTGTGCACACTTCTATGTGGGCACACTCATTCTAACAGTTCAGTGTGCACACCTCCACAGGGACAGACTCATTCTAACATTTCAGTGTGCACACCTCCACAGGGACACACTCATTCTAACAGTTCAATGTGCACACCTCCATGTGGACACACTCATTCTAACAGTTCAATGTGCTTACCTCCATGTGGACACATTCTAACAGTTCAGTGTGCTCACCTCCATGTAGACACACTCATTCTAACAATTCAGTGTGCACACCTCCATGCAGACACAGTCATTCTAACAGATCAGTGTGCACACCTCCATGTAGACACACTCATTCTAACATTTCAGTGTGCATACCTCCACAGGGACACACTCATTCTAACAGTTCAGTGTGCACTCCTCCATGTGGACACACTCATTATAACTGTACAGTGTGCACACCTCCATGTGTACATATTCTAACAGTTCAGTGTGCACACCTCCATGTGGCCACACTCATTCTAACAGTTCAGTGTGCACATCTCCATGTGAGCACACACATTCTAACAGTTCAGTGTGCACACCTCCATGTGGACAAATTCTAAAACTTAAGTGTGCATACCTCCATGTGGACACACTCATTCTAACAGTTCAGTGTGCACACCTCCACAGGGACACACTCATTCTAACAGTTCAGTGTGCACACCTCCATGTGGACACACTCATTCTAACAGTTCAGTGTGCACACTTCCATGTGGACACACTCATTCTAACAGTTCAGTGTGCACACCTCCATGTGGACACACTCATTCTAACAGTTCAGTGTGCACACCTCCACAGGGATACACTCATTCTAACAGTTCAGTGTGCCCATATCCATGTGGGCACACTCATTCTAACAATACAGTGTGCACACCTCCATGTGGACATATTCTAACAGTTCACTGTGCACACCTCCATGTGGGCACACTCATTCTAAAAGTTCAGTGTGCACACCTCCATGTGGACACACTCATTCTAACAGTTCAGTGTGCGTACCTCCATGTGGGCATACTCATTCTAACAGTTGAGTGTGCACACCTCCACAGGGACACATTCATTCTAACATTTCAGTGTGCACACCTCCACAGGGACACACTCATTCTAACATTTCAGTGTGCACACCTCCACAGGAACACACTCATTCTAACAGTTCAATGTGCACACCTCCATGTGGACACACTCATTCTAACAGTTCAATATGCTCACCTCCATGTGGACACATTCTAACAGTTCAGTGTGCTCACCTCCATGTAGACACACTCATTATATCAATTCAGTGTGCACACCTCCATGTGGACACACTCATTCTAACATTTCAGTGTGCATACCTCAACAGGGACACACTCATTCTAACAGTTCAGTGTGCACACCTCAATATGGGCACACTCATTCTAACAGTTCAGTTTGCACACCTCCATGTGGGCACACTCATTCTAACAGTTCAGTGTGCACACCTCAATGTGGGCACACTCATTCGAACAGTTCAGTGTGAATACCTCCATGTGGGCACACTCATTCTAACAGTTCAGTGTGCACACACCTCCATGTGGGTACAGTCATTCTAACAGTTCAGTGTGCACACCTCCACAGGGACACACTCATTCTAACATTTCATTGTGCACACCTCCACAGGGACACAATCATTCTAACAGTTCAGTGTGCATACCTCCATGCATACACAGTCATTCTAACAGTTCAGTGTGCACACCTCCACAGGGACACACTCATTCTAACAGTTCAGTGTGCACACCTTATTGTGGACACACTCATTCTAACAGTTCAGTGTGCACACCTCCATGTGGACACACTCATTCTAACAGTTCAGTGTGCACACCTCCATGTGGGCACACTCATTCTAACAGTTCAGTGTGCACACATCCATGTGGACATATTCTATCAGTTCAGTGTGCACACCTCCATGTGGGCCCACTCACTCTAACAGTTCAGTGTGCACACCTCCATGTGGACACACTCATTCTAACAGTTCAGTGTGCACACCTCCATGTGGGCACACTCATTCTAACAGTTCAGTGTGCACACCTCCATGTGGACACACACATTCTAACAGTTCAGTTGCACACCTCCATGTGGACACACTCATTCTAACAGTTCAGTGTGCACACCTCCACAGGCACACACTCATTCTAACAGTTCAGTGTGCACACCTCCATGTGGACACACTCATTCTAACAGTTCAGTGTGCACACCTCCACAGGGACACACTCATTCTTACATTTCAGTGTGCACACCTCCATGTGGGCACACTCATTCTAACAGTTCAGTGTGCACACTTCCATGTGGGCACACTCATTCTAACAGTTCAGTGTGCACACCTCCATGTGGGCACACTCATTCTAACAGTTGAGTGCACACCTCCATGTGGGCACACTCATTATAACAGTTCAGTGTGCACACCTCCATGTGGACACACTTATTCTAACAGTTCAGTGTGCACACCTCCATGTGGACACACTCATTCTAACAGTTCACTGTGCACACCTCCATGTGGACACACTCATTCTAAAAGTTCAGTGTCACACCTCCATGTGGACAAATGTTAACACTTCAGTGTGCACACTTCCATGTGGACACACTCATTCTAACAATTCAGTGTGCACACCTCCATGCAGACACAGTCATTCTAAGAGATCAGTGTCCACACCTCCATGTGGACACACTAATTCTAACATTTCAGTGTGCACACCTCCACAGGGACACAATCATTCTAACAGTTCAGTGTGCACACCTCCATGTGGACATAATCATTCTAACAGTTCAGTGTGCACACCTCCACAAGGACACACTCATTCTAACAGTTCAGTGTGCACACCTGCATGTGGACAAAATCATTCTAACAGTTCAGTGTGCACACCTCCATGAGGACACACTCATTCTAACAGTTCAGTGTGGACACCTCCATGTTGGCACAGTCATTTTAACAGTTCAGTGTGTACACCTCCATGTGGACACAATCATTCTAACAGTTCAGTGTGCACACCTCCATGTGGACACATTCTAACAGTTCAGGGTGCACACCTCCATGTGGACACACTCATTCTAACAGTTCAGTGTGCACACCTCCACAGGGACACACTAATTCTAACAGTTCAGTGTTCACACCTCCATGTGGACACACTCATTCTAACAGTTCAGTGTGCACACCTCCATGTGGGCACACTCATTCTAACAATACAGTGTGCAAACCTTCATGTGGACATATTCTAACAGTTCATTGTGCACACCTCCATGTGGACACACTCATTCTAACAGTTCAGGGTGCACACCTCCATGTGGACACACTCATTGTAACAGTTCAGTGTGCACACCTCCATGTGGGCACACTCATTCTAACAGTGCAGTGTGCACACCTCCATGTGGGCACACTCATTCTAAAAGTTCAGTGTGCACACCTCCATGTGGACACACTCATTCTAACAGTTCAGTGTGCACACCTCCATGTGGGCATACTCATTCTAACAGTTCAGTGTGCACACCTCTATGTGGGCACACACATTCTAACAGTTCAGTGTGCACACCTCCACAGGGACACACTCATTCTAACATTTCAGTGTGCACACCTCCACAGGGACACACTCATTCTAACAGTTCAATGTGCACACCTCCATGTGGACACACTCATTTTACCAGTTCAATGTGCTTACCTCCATGTGGACACATTCTAACAGTTCAGTGTGCTCACCTCCATGTAGACACACTCATTCTAACAATTCAGTGTGCACACCACCATGCAGACACAGTCATTCTAACAGATCAGTGTGCACACCTCCATGTGGACACACTCATTATAACATTTCAGGGTGCATACCTCCACAGGGACACACTCATTCTAACATTTCAGTGTGCACACCTCCACAGGGACACACTCATTCTAACAGTTCAATGTGCACACCTCCATGTGGACACACTCATTCTAACAGTTCAATGTGCTTACCTCCATGTGGACACATTCTAACAGTTCAGTGTGCTCACCTCCATGTAGACACACTCATTCTAACAATTCAGTGTGCACACCTCCATGCAGACACAGTCATTCTAACAGATCAGTGTGCACACCTCCATGTAGACACACTCATTCTAACAGTTCAGTGTGCATACCTCCATGTGGACACAGTCATTATAACAGTACAGTGTGCACACCTCCATGTAGACATATTCTAACAGTTCAGTGTGCACACCTCCATGTGGACACACTCATTATAACAGTACAGTGTGCACACCTCCATGTAGACATATTCTAACAGTTCAGTGTGCACACCTCCATGTGGCCACACTCATTCTAACAGTTCAGTGTGCACACCTCCATGTGGGCACACACATTCTAACAGTTCAGTGTGCACACCTCCATGTGGACAAATTCTAACACTTAAGTGTGCACACCTCCATGTGGACACACTCATTCTAACAGTTCAGTGTGCACACCTCCACAGGGACACACTCATTCTAACAGTTCAGTGTCACACCTCAATGTGGATACAATCATTCTAACAGTTCAGTGTGCACAACTCCATGTGGGCACACTCATTCTAACAGTTCAGTGAGCACACCTCCATGTGGACACACTCATTCTAACAGTTCAGTGTGCACAAATCCATGTGGGCACACTCATTCTAACAGTTCAGTGTGCACACCTCCATGTGGACACACTCATTCTAACAGTTAAGTGTGCACACCTCCATGTGGGCACACTCATTCTAACAGTTCAGTGTGCACACCTCCATGTGGACACACTCATTCTAAGAGTTCATTGTGCACACCTCCATGTGGACAAATTCTAACAGTTCAGTGTGCACACCTCCATGTGGACACACTCATTCTAACATTTCAGTGTGCACACCTCCACAGGGACTCACTCATTCTAACAGTTGAGTGTGCACACCTCCACAGGGACACACTCATTCTAACAGTTCAGTGTGCACACCTCCATGTGGACACACTCATTCTAACAGTTCAGTGTGCACACCTCCATGTGGACACACTCATTCTAACAGTTCAGTGTGCACACTTCCATGTGGACACACTCATTCTAACAGTTCAGTGTGCACACCTTATTGTGGACACACTCATTCTAACAGTTCAGTGTGCACACCTCCATGTGGACACACTCATTCTAACAGTTCAGTGTGCACACCTCCATGTGGGCACACTCATTCTAACAGTTCAGTGTGCACACATCCATGTGGACATATTCTATCAGTTCAGTGTGCACACCTCCATGTGGGCCCACTCACTCTAACAGTTCAGTGTGCACACCTCCATGTGGACACACTCATTCTAACAGTTCAGTGTGCACACCTCCATGTGGGCACACTCATTCTAACAGTTCAGTGTGCACACCTCCATGTGGACACACACATTCTAACAGTTCAGTTGCACACCTCCATGTGGACACACTCATTCTAACAGTTCAGTGTGCACACCTCCACAGGCACACACTCATTCTAACAGTTCAGTGTGCACACCTCCATGTGGACACACTCATTCTAACAGTTCAGTGTGCACACCTCCACAGGGACACACTCATTCTTACATTTCAGTGTGCACACCTCCATGTGGGCACACTCATTCTAACAGTTCAGTGTGCACACTTCCATGTGGGCACACTCATTCTAACAGTTCAGTGTGCACACCTCCATGTGGGCACACTCATTCTAACAGTTGAGTGCACACCTCCATGTGGGCACACTCATTATAACAGTTCAGTGTGCACACCTCCATGTGGACACACTTATTCTAACAGTTCAGTGTGCACACCTCCATGTGGACACACTCATTCTAACAGTTCACTGTGCACACCTCCATGTGGACACACTCATTCTAAAAGTTCAGTGTCACACCTCCATGTGGACAAATGTTAACACTTCAGTGTGCACACTTCCATGTGGACACACTCATTCTAACAATTCAGTGTGCACACCTCCAAGCAGACACAGTCATTCTAAGAGATCAGTGTCCACACCTCCATGTGGACACACTAATTCTAACATTTCAGTGTGCACACCTCCACAGGGACACAATCATTCTAACAGTTCAGTGTGCACACCTCCATGTGGACATAATCATTCTAACAGTTCAGTGTGCACACCTCCACAAGGACACACTCATTCTAACAGTTCAGTGTGCACACCTGCATGTGGACAAAATCATTCTAACAGTTCAGTGTGCACACCTCCATGAGGACACACTCATTCTAACAGTTCAGTGTGGACACCTCCATGTTGGCACAGTCATTTTAACAGTTCAGTGTGTACACCTCCATGTGGACACAATCATTCTAACAGTTCAGTGTGCACACCTCCATGTGGACACATTCTAACAGTTCAGGGTGCACACCTCCATGTGGACACACTCATTCTAACAGTTCAGTGTGCACACCTCCACAGGGACACACTAATTCTAACAGTTCAGTGTTCACACCTCCATGTGGACACACTCATTCTAACAGTTCAGTGTGCACACCTCCATGTGGGCACACTCATTCTAACAATACAGTGTGCAAACCTTCATGTGGACATATTCTAACAGTTCATTGTGCACACCTCCATGTGGACACACTCATTCTAACAGTTCAGGGTGCACACCTCCATGTGGACACACTCATTGTAACAGTTCAGTGTGCACACCTCCATGTGGGCACACTCATTCTAACAGTGCAGTGTGCACACCTCCATGTGGGCACACTCATTCTAAAAGTTCAGTGTGCACACCTCCATGTGGACACACTCATTCTAACAGTTCAGTGTGCACACCTCCATGTGGGCATACTCATTCTAACAGTTCAGTGTGCACACCTCTATGTGGGCACACACATTCTAACAGTTCAGTGTGCACACCTCCACAGGGACACACTCATTCTAACATTTCAGTGTGCACACCTCCACAGGGACACACTCATTCTAACAGTTCAATGTGCACACCTCAATGTGGACACACTCATTTTACCAGTTCAATGTGCTTACCTCCATGTGGACACATTCTAACAGTTCAGTGTGCTCACCTCCATGTAGACACACTCATTCTAACAATTCAGTGTGCACACCACCATGCAGACACAGTCATTCTAACAGATCAGTGTGCACACCTCCATGTGGACACACTCATTATAACATTTCAGGGTGCATACCTCCACAGGGACACACTCATTCTAACATTTCAGTGTGCACACCTCCACAGGGACACACTCATTCTAACAGTTCAATGTGCACACCTCCATGTGGACACACTCATTCTAACAGTTCAATGTGCTTACCTCCATGTGGACACATTCTAACAGTTCAGTGTGCTCACCTCCATGTAGACACACTCATTCTAACAATTCAGTGTGCACACCTCCATGCAGACACAGTCATTCTAACAGATCAGTGTGCACACCTCCATGTAGACACACTCATTCTAACAGTTCAGTGTGCATACCTCCATGTGGACACAGTCATTATAACAGTACAGTGTGCACACCTCCATGTAGACATATTCTAACAGTTCAGTGTGCACACCTCCATGTGGACACACTCATTATAACAGTACAGTGTGCACACCTCCATGTAGACATATTCTAACAGTTCAGTGTGCACACCTCCATGTGGCCACACTCATTCTAACAGTTCAGTGTGCACACCTCCATGTGGGCACACACATTCTAACAGTTCAGTGTGCACACCTCCATGTGGACAAATTCTAACACTTAAGTGTGCACACCTCCATGTGGACACACTCATTCTAACAGTTCAGTGTGCACACCTCCACAGGGACACACTCATTCTAACAGTTCAGTGTCACACCTCAATGTGGATACAATCATTCTAACAGTTCAGTGTGCACAACTCCATGTGGGCACACTCATTCTAACAGTTCAGTGAGCACACCTCCATGTGGACACACTCATTCTAACAGTTCAGTGTGCACAAATCCATGTGGGCACACTCATTCTAACAGTTCAGTGTGCACACCTCCATGTGGACACACTCATTCTAACAGTTAAGTGTGCACACCTCCATGTGGGCACACTCATTCTAACAGTTCAGTGTGCACACCTCCATGTGGACACACTCATTCTAAGAGTTCATTGTGCACACCTCCATGTGGACAAATTCTAACAGTTCAGTGTGCACACCTCCATGTGGACACACTCATTCTAACATTTCAGTGTGCACACCTCCACAGGGACTCACTCATTCTAACAGTTGAGTGTGCACACCTCCACAGGGACACACTCATTCTAACAGTTCAGTGTGCACACCTCCATGTGGACACACTCATTCTAACAGTTCAGTGTGCACACCTCCATGTGGACACACTCATTCTAACAGTTCAGTGTGCACACTTCCATGTGGACACACTCATTCTAACAGTTCAGTGTGCACACCTCCATGTGGACACACTCATTCTAACAGTTCAGTGTGCACACCTCCACAGGGATACACTCATTCTAACAGTTCAGTGTGCCCATCTCCATGTGGGCACACTCATTCTAACAATACAGTGTGCCCACCTCCATGTGGACATATTCTAACAGTTCACTGTGCACACCTCCATGTGGGCACACTCATTCTAAAAGTTCAGTGTGCACACCTCCATGTGGACACACTCATTCTAACAGTTCAGTGTGCATACCTCCATGTGGGCATACTCATTCTAACAGTTCAGTGTGCACACCTCTATGTGGGCACACTCATTCTAACAGTTCAGTTTGCACACCTCCAGAGGGACACACTCATTCTAACATTTCAGTGTGCACACCTCCACAGGGACACACTCATTTTAACAGTTCAATGTGCACACCTCCATGTGGACACACTCATTCTAACAGTTCAGTGTGCACACCTCCATGTGGGCATACTCATTCTAACAGTTCAGTGTGCACACCTCTATGTGGGCACACACATTCTAACAGTTCAGTGTGCACACCTCCACAGGGACACACTCATTCTAACATTTCAGTGTGCACACCTCCACAGGGACACACTCATTCTAACAGTTCAATGTGCACACCTCAATGTGGACACACTCATTTTACCAGTTCAATGTGCTTACCTCCATGTGGACACATTCTAACAGTTCAGTGTGCTCACCTCCATGTAGACACACTCATTCTAACAATTCAGTGTGCACACCACCATGCAGACACAGTCATTCTAACAGATCAGTGTGCACACCTCCATGTGGACACACTCATTATAACATTTCAGGGTGCATACCTCCACAGGGACACACTCATTCTAACATTTCAGTGTGCACACCTCCACAGGGACACACTCATTCTAACAGTTCAATGTGCACACCTCCATGTGGACACACTCATTCTAACAGTTCAATGTGCTTACCTCCATGTGGACACATTCTAACAGTTCAGTGTGCTCACCTCCATGTAGACACACTCATTCTAACAATTCAGTGTGCACACCTCCATGCAGACACAGTCATTCTAACAGATCAGTGTGCACACCTCCATGTAGACACACTCATTCTAACAGTTCAGTGTGCATACCTCCATGTGGACACAGTCATTATAACAGTACAGTGTGCACACCTCCATGTAGACATATTCTAACAGTTCAGTGTGCACACCTCCATGTGGACACACTCATTATAACAGTACAGTGTGCACACCTCCATGTAGACATATTCTAACAGTTCAGTGTGCACACCTCCATGTGGCCACACTCATTCTAACAGTTCAGTGTGCACACCTCCATGTGGGCACACACATTCTAACAATTCAGTGTGCACACCTCCATGTGGACAAATTCTAACACTTAAGTGTGCACACCTCCATGTGGACACACTCATTCTAACAGTTCAGTGTGCACACCTCCACAGGGACACACTCATTCTAACAGTTCAGTGTCACACCTCAATGTGGATACAATCATTCTAACAGTTCAGTGTGCACAACTCCATGTGGGCACACTCATTCTAACAGTTCAGTGAGCACACCTCCATGTGGACACACTCATTCTAACAGTTCAGTGTGCACAAATCCATGTGGGCACACTCATTCTAACAGTTCAGTGTGCACACCTCCATGTGGACACACTCATTCTAACAGTTAAGTGTGCACACCTCCATGTGGGCACACTCATTCTAACAGTTCAGTGTGCACACCTCCATGTGGACACACTCATTCTAAGAGTTCATTGTGCACACCTCCATGTGGACAAATTCTAACAGTTCAGTGTGCACACCTCCATGTGGACACACTCATTCTAACATTTCAGTGTGCACACCTCCACAGGGACTCACTCATTCTAACAGTTGAGTGTGCACACCTCCACAGGGACACACTCATTCTAACAGTTCAGTGTGCACACCTCCATGTGGACACACTCATTCTAACAGTTCAGTGTGCACACCTCCATGTGGACACACTCATTCTAACAGTTCAGTGTGCACACTTCCATGTGGACACACTCATTCTAACAGTTCAGTGTGCACACCTCCATGTGGACACACTCATTCTAACAGTTCAGTGTGCACACCTCCACAGGGATACACTCATTCTAACAGTTCAGTGTGCCCATCTCCATGTGGGCACACTCATTCTAACAATACAGTGTGCCCACCTCCATGTGGACATATTCTAACAGTTCACTGTGCACACCTCCATGTGGGCACACTCATTCTAAAAGTTCAGTGTGCACACCTCCATGTGGACACACTCATTCTAACAGTTCAGTGTGCATACCTCCATGTGGGCATACTCATTCTAACAGTTCAGTGTGCACACCTCTATGTGGGCACACTCATTCTAACAGTTCAGTTTGCACACCTCCAGAGGGACACACTCATTCTAACATTTCAGTGTGCACACCTCCACAGGGACACACTCATTTTAACAGTTCAATGTGCACACCTCCATGTGGACACACTCATTCTAACAGTTCAATATGCTCACCTCCATGTGGACACATTCTAACAGTTCAGTGTGCTCACCTCCATGTAGACACACTCATTATATCAATTCAGTGTGCACACCTCCATGTGGACACACTCATTCTAACATTTCAGTGTGCATACCTCCACAGGGACACACTCATTCTAACAGTTCAGTGTGCACACCTCAATATGGGCACACTCATTCTAACAGTTCAGTTTGCACACCTCCATGTGGGCACACTCATTCTAACAGTTCAGTGTGCACACCTCAATGTGGGCACACTCATTCGAACAGTTCAGTGTGAATACCTCCATGTGGGCACACTCATTCTAACAGTTCAGAGTGCACACACCTCCATGTGGGCACAGTCATTCTAACAGTTCAGTGTGCACACCTCCATGTGGGCACACTCATTCTAACAGTTCAGTGTGCACACCTCCGTATGGACACAGACATTCTAACAGTTTAGTGTGCACACCTCCATGTGGGCACACTCATTCTAACAGTTCAGTGTGCACACCTCCATGTGGACACACACATTCTAACAGTTCAGTGTGCACACCTCCATGTGGACACACTCATTCTAACAGTTCAGTGTGCACACCTCCACAGGCACACACTCATTCTAACAATTCAGTGTGCACACCTCCATGTGGACACACTCATTCTAACAGTTCAGTGTGCACACCTCCACAGGGACACACTCATTCTAACATTTCAGTGTGCACACATCCATGTGGGCACACTCATTCTAACAGTTCAGTGTGCACACTTCCATGTGGGCACACTCATTCTAACAGTTCAGTGTGCACACCTCCATGTGGGCACACTCATTCTAACAGTTCAATATGCTCACCTCCATGTGGACACATTCTAACAGTTCAGTGTGCTCACCTCCATGTAGACACACTCATTATATCAATTCAGTGTGCACACCTCCATGTGGACACACTCATTCTAACATTTCAGTGTGCATACCTCCACAGGGACACAATCATTCTAACAGTTCAGTGTGCATACCTCCATGCATACACAGTCATTCTAACAGTTCAGTGTGCACACCTCCACAGGGACACACTCATTCTAACAGTTCAGTGTGCACACCTTATTGTGGACACAGTCATTCTAACAGTACAGTGTGCACACATTCATGTGGACATATTCTATCAGTTCAGTGTGCACACCTCCATGTGGGCCCACTCATTCTAACAGTTCAGTGTGCACACCTCCATGTGGACACACTCATTCTAACAGTTCAGTGTGCACACATCCATGTGGGCACACTCATTCTAACAGTTCAGTGTGCACACCTCCATGTGGACACACACATTCTAACAGTTCAGCGTGCACACCTCCATGTGGACACACTCATTCTAACAGTTCAGTGTGCACACCTCTATGTGGGCACACTCATTCTAACAGTTCCATGTGCACACCTCCATGTGGACACACTCATTCTAACAGTTCAGTGTGCACACCTCCACATGGTCACAGTCATTCTAACAGTTCAGTGTGCACAACTCCATGTGGGCACACTCATTCTAACAGTTCAGTGTGCACACCTCCATGTAGACACAGTCATTGTAACAGTTCAGTGTGCACAACTCCATGTGGACACACACATTCTAACAGTTGAGTGCACACCTCCATGTGGGCACACTCATTATAACAGTTCAGTGTGCACACCTCCATGTGGACACACTTATTCTAACAATTCAGTGTGCACACCTCCACGCAGACACAGTCATTCTAACAGATCAGTGTCCACACCTACATGTGGACACACTCATTCTAACATTTCAGTGTGCACACCTCCACAGGGACACAATCATTCTAAGAGTTCAGTGTGCACACCTCCATGTGGACACATACATTCTAACAGTTCAGTGTGCACACCTCCACAAGGACACACTCATTCTATTAGTTCAGTGTGCACACTTGCATGTGGGCACAGTCATTTTAACAGTTCAGTGTATACACCTCCATGTGGACACAATCATTCTAACAGTTCAGTGTGCACACCTCCATGTGGACACATTCTAACAGTTCAGTGTGCACACCTCCATGTGGACACACTCATTCTAATAGTTCAGTATGCACACCTCCACAGGGACACACTAATTCTAACAGTTCAGTGTTCACACCTCCATGTGGACACACTCATTCTAACAGTTCACTGTGCACACCTCCATGTGGACACACTCATTCTAACAGTTCAGTGTGCACACCTCCATGTGGACATATTCTAACAGTTCACAGTTCACACGTCCATGTGGGCACACTCATTCTAAAAGTTCAGTGTGCACACCTCCATGTGGACACACTCATTCTAACAGTTCAGTGTGCACACCTCCATGTGGGCATACTCATTCTAAAAGTTCAGTGTGCACACCTCTATGTGGGCACACTCATTCTAACAGTTCAGTGTGCACACCTCCACAGGGACACACTCATTCTAACATTTCAGTGTGCACACCTCCATGTGGGCACACTCATTCTAACAGTTCAGTGTGCACACTTCCATGTGGGCACACTCATTCTAACAGTTCAGTGTGCACACCTCCATGTGGGCACACACATTCTAACAGTTGAGTGGACACCTCCATGTGGGCACACTCATTATAAGAGTTCAGTGTGCACACCTCCATGTGGACACACTTATTCTAACAGTTCAGTGTGCACACCTCCATGTGGACAAACTCATTCTAACAGTTCACTGTGCACACCTCCATGTGGACACACTCATTCTAACAGTTCAGTGTGCACACCTCTATGTGGGCACACTCATTCTAACAGTTCAGTGTGCACACCTCCACAGGGACAGACTCATTCTAACATTTCAGTGTGCACACCTCCACAGGGACACACTCATTCTAACAGTTCAATGTGCACACCTCCATGTGGACACACTCATTCTAACAGTTCAATGTGCTTACCTCCATGTGGACACATTCTAACAGTTCAGTGTGCACACCTCCATGTGGGAACACTCATTCTAACAGTTCAGTGTGCACACCTCCATGTGGACACACACATTCTAACAGTTCAGTGTGCACACCTCCATGTGGACACACTCATTCTAACAGTTCAGTGTGCACACCTCCACAGGGACACACTCATTCTAACAGTTCAGTGTGCACACCTCCATGTGCACACACTCATTCTAACAGTTCAGTGTGCACACCTCCATGTGGGCACACTCATTCTAACAGTTCAGTGTGCACACCTCCATGTGGACACACTCATTCTAACAGTTCAGTGTGCACACCTCCATGTGGGCACACTCATTCTAACAGTTCAGTGTGCACACCTCCATGTGGACACACTCATTCTAACAGTTCAGTGTGCACACATCCATGTGGGCACACTCATTCTAACAGTTCAGTGTGCACACCTCCATGTGGGCACACTCATTCTAACAGTTCAGTGTGCACACTTCCACAGGGACACACTCATTCTAACAGTTCAGTGTGCACACCTCCATGTGGACACACTCATTCTAACAGTTCATTTTGCACACCTCCATGTGGACACACTCATTCTAACAGTTCAGTGTGCACACCTCCATGTGGACAAATTCTAACACTTCAGTGTGCACACCTCCATGTGGACACACTCATTCTAACATTTCAGTGTGCACACCTCCACAGGGACACACTCATTCTAACAGTTCAGTGTGCACACCTCCACAGGGACACACTCATTCTAACAGTTCAGTGTGCACACCTCCATGTGGACACACTCATTCTAACAGTTCAGTGTGCACACCTCCATGTGGACACACTCATTCTAACAGTTCAGTGTTCACACTTCCATGTGGACACACTCATTCTAACAGTTCAGTGTTCACACTTCCATGTGGGCACACTCATTCTAACAGTTCAGTGTGCACACCTCCACAGGGACACACTCATTCTAACATTTCAGTGTGCACACCTCCACAGGGACACACTCATTCTAACAGTTCAGTGTGCACACCTCCATGTGGACACACTCATACTAACAATTCAATGTGCACACCTCCATTTGGACACATTCTAACAGTTCAGTGTGCTCACCTCCATGTAGACACACTCATTCTAACATTTCAGTGTGCACAACTCCACAGGGACACAATTATTCTAACAGTTCAGTGTGCACCCCACCATGCATACACAGTCATTCTAACAGTTCAGTGTGCACACCACCACAGGGACACACTCATTCTAACAGTTCAGTGTGCACACCTCCATGTGGACACCCTCATTCTAACAGTACAGTGTGCACACCACCATGTGCACATATTCTAACAGTTCAGTGTGCACACCTCCATGTAGGCCCACTCATTCTAACAGTTCAGTGTTCACACCTCCATGTGGGCACACTCATTCTAACAGTTCAGTGTGCACACCTCCATGTGGACACACACATTCTAACAGTTCAGTGTGCACACCTCCATGTGGACACACTCATTCTAACAGTTCAATGTGCACACCACCAAAGGGACACACTCATTCTAACAGTTCAGTGTGCACACCTCCATGTGGACACACTCATTCTAACAGTTCAGTGTGCACACCTCCATGTGGACACAGTCATTTTAAAAGTTCAGTGTGCACACCTCCACGTGGACACACTCATTCTAACAGTTCAGTGTGCACACCTCCACAGGGACACACTCATTCTAACATTTCAGTGTGCACACCTCCATGTGGGCACACTCATTCTAACAGTTCAGTGTGCACACTTCCATGTGGGCACACTCATTCTAACAGTTCAGTGTGCACACCTCCATGTGGGCACACTCATTCTAACATTTCAGTGTGCACACCTCCACAGGGACACAATCATTCTAACAGTTCAGTGTGCATACCTCCATGCATACACAGTCATTCTAACAGTTCAGTGTGCACACCTCCACAGGGACACACTCATTCTAACATTTCAGTGTGCACACCTTATTGTGGACACAGTCATTCTAACAGTACAGTGTGCACACATTCATGTGGACATATTCTATCAGTTCAGTGTGCACACCTCCATGTGGGCCCACTCATTCTAAAAGTTCAGTGTGCACACCTCCATGTGGACACACTCATTCTAACAGTTCAGTGTGCACACATCCATGTGGGCACACTCATTCTAACAGTTCAGTGTGCACACCTCCATGTGGACACACACATTCTAACAGTTCAGCGTGCACACCTCCATGTGGACACACTCATTCTAACAGTTCAGTGTGCACACCTCCACAGGCCCACACTCATTCTAACAGTTCAGTGTGCACACCTCCATGTGGACACACTCATTCTAACAGTTCAGTGTGCACACCTCCACAGGGACACACTCATTCTAACATTTCAGTGTGCACACCTCCATGTGGGCACACTCATTCTAACAGTTCAGTGTGCACACTTCCATGTGGGCACATTCATTCTAACAGTTCAGTGTGCACACCTCCATGTGGGCACACTCATTCTAACAGTTGAGTGCACACCTCCATGTGGGCACACTCATTATAACAGTTCAGTGTGCACACCTCCATGTGGACACACTTATTCTAACAGTTCAGTGTGCACACCTCCATGTGGACACACTCATTCTAACAGTTCACTGTGCACACCTCCATGTGGACACACTCATTCTAACAGTTCAGTGTGCACACCTCCATGTGGACAAATGTTAACACTTCAGTGTGCACACCTCCATGTGGACACACTCATTCTAACAATTCAGTGTGCACACGTCCATGCAGACACAGTCATTCTAACAGATCAGTGTCCACACCTCCATGTGGACACACTCATTCTAACATTTCAGTGTGCACACCTCCACAGGCACACACTCATTCTAACAATTCAGTGTGCACATCTCCATGTGGACACACTCATTCTAACAGTTCAGTGTGCACACCTCCACAGGGACCCACTCATTCTAACATTTCAGTGTGCACACCTCCATGTGGGCACACTCATTCTAACAGTTCAGTGTGCACACTTCCATGTGGGCACACTCATTCTAACAGTTCAGTGTGCACACCTCCATGTGGGCACACTCATTCTAACATTTCAGTGTGCACACCTCCACAGGGACACAATCACTCTAACAGTTCAGTGTGCATACCTCCATGCATACACAGTCATTCTAACAGTTCAGTGTGCACACCTCCACAGGGACACACTCATTCTAACAGTTCAGTGTGCACACCTTATTGTGGACACAGTCATTCTAACAGTACAGTGTGCACACATTCATGTGGACATATTCTATCAGTTCAGTGTGCACACCTCCATGTGGGCCCACTCATTCTAACAGTTCAGGGTGCACACCTCCATGTGGACACACTCATTCTAACAGTTCACTGTGCACACCTCCATGTGGACACACTCATTCTAACAGTTCAGTGTGCACACCTCCATGTGGACAAATGTTAACACTTCAGTGTGCACACCTCCATGTGGACACACTCATTCTAACAATTCAGTGTGCACACCTCCATGCAGACACAGTCATTCTAACAGATCAGTGTCCACACCTCCATATGGACACACTCATTCTAACATTTCAGTGTGCACACCTCCACAGGGACAAAATCATTCTAACAGTTCAGTGTGCACACCTCCATGTGGACATAATCATTCTAACAGTTCAGTGTGCACACCTCCTCAAGGACACACTCATTCTAACAGTTCAGTGAGCACACCTCCATGTGGACACACTCATTCTAACAGTTCAGTGTGCACAAATCCATGTGGGCACACTCATTCTAACAGTTCAGTGTGCACACCTCCATGTGGACACACTCATTATAACAGTTCAGTGTGCACACCTCCATGTGGGCACACTCATTCTAACAGTTCAGTGTGCACACCTCCATGTGGACACACTCATTCTAACAGTTCATTGTGCACACCTCCATGTGGACAAATTCTAACAGTTCAGTGTGCACACCTCCATGTGTACAGACTCATTCTAACATTACAGTGTGCACACCTCCACAGGGACACACTCATTCTAACAGTTCAGTGTGCACACCTCCACAGGGACACACTCATTCTAACAGTTCAGTGTGCACACCTCCATGTGGACACACTCATTCTAACAGTTCAGTGTGCACTCCTCCATGTGGACACACTCATTCTAACAGTTCAGTGTGCACACTTCCATGTGGACACACTCATTCTAACAGTTCAGTGTGCACACCTCCATGTGGACACACTCATTCTAACCTTTCAGTGTGCACACCTCCACAGGGATACACTCATTCTAACAGTTCAGTGTGCCCATCTCCATGTGGGCACACTCATTCTAACAATACAGTGTGCACACCTCCATGTGGACAAATTCTAACAGTTCACTGTGCACACCTCCACGTGGGCACACTCATTCTAAAAGTTCAGTGTGCACACCTCCATGTGGACACACTCATTCTAACAGTTCAGTGTGCATACCTCCATGTGGGCATACTCATTCTAACAGTTCAGTGTGCACACCTCTATGTGGGCACACTCATTCTAACAGTTCAGTGTGCACACCTCCACAGGGACACACTCATTCTAATATTTCAGTGTGCACACCTCCACAGGAACACACTCATTCTAACAGTTCAATGTGCACATTCCATGTGGACACACTCATTCTAACAGTTCAATATGCTCACCTCCATGTGGACACATTCTAACAGTTCAGTGTGCTCACCTCCATGTAGACACACTCATTATATCAATTCAGTGTGCACACCTCCATGTGGACACACTCATTCTAACATTTCAGTGTGCATACCTCCACAGGGACACACTCATTCTAACAGTTCAGTGTGCACACCTCAATATGGGCACACTCATTCTAACAGTTCAGTTTGCACACATCCATGTGGGCACACTCATTCTAACAGTTCAGTGTGCACACCTCAATGTGGGCACACTCATTCGAACAGTTCAGTGTGAATACCTCCATGTGGGCACACTCATTCTAACAGTTCAGTGTGCTCACACCTCCATGTGGGCACAGTCATTCTAACAGTTCAGTGTGCACACCTCCACAGGGACACACTCATTCTAACATTTCAGTGTGCACACCTCCACAGGGACACAATCATTGTAACAGTTCAGTGTGCATACCTCCATGCATACACAGTCATTCTAACAGTTCAGTGTGCACACCTCCACAGGGACACACTCATTCTAACAGTTCAGTGTGCACACCTTATTGTGGACACACTCATTCTAACAGTTCATGTGCACACCTCCATGTGGACACACTCATTCTAACAATTCAGTGTGCACACCTCCATGTGGGCACACTCATTCTAACAGTTCAGTGTGCACACCTCCATGTGGACACACTCATTCTAACAGTTCAGTGTGCACACCTCCATGTATGCATACTCATTCTAACAGTTCAGTGGGAACACCTCTATGTGGGCACACTCATTCTAACAGTTCAGTGTGCACACCTCCACAGGGACAGCCTCATTCTAACATTTCAGTGTGCACACCTCCACAGGGACAAACTCATTCTAACAGTTCAATGTGCACACCTCCATGTGGACACACTCATTCTAACAGTTCAATGTGCTTACCTCCATGTGGACACATTCTAACAGTTCAGTGTGCTCACCTCCATGTAGACACACTCATTCTAACAATTCAGTGTGCACACCTCCATGCAGACACAGTCATTCTAACAGATCAGTGTGCACACCTCCATGTAGACACACTCATTCTAACATTTCAGTGTGCATACCTCCACAGGGACACACTAATTCTAACAGTTCAGTGTGCACACCTCCATGTGGACACACTCATTATAACAGTACAGTGTGCACACCTCCATGTGGACATATTCTAACAGTTCAGTGTGCACACATCCATGTGGCCACACTCATTCTAACAGTTCAGTGTGCACACCTCCATGTGGACACACTCATTCTAACAGTTCAGTGTGCACACCTCCATGTGGGCACACTCATTCTAACAGTTCAGTGTGCACACCTCCATGTGGACACACACATTCTAACAGTTCAGTGTGCACACCTCCATGTGGACACACTCATTCTAACAGTTTAGTGTGCACACCTCCACAGGGACACACTCATTCTAACAGTTTAGTGTGCACACCTCCACAGGGACACAATCATTCTAACAGTTCAGTGTGCACACCTCCATGTGGACACACTCATTCTAACAGTTCAGTGTGCACAAATCCATGTGGGCACACTCATTCTAACAGTTCAGTGTGCACACCTCCATGTGGACACACTCATTCTAACAGTTCAGTGTGCACACCTCCATGTGCACACACTCATTCTAACAGTTCAGTGTGCACACCTCCATGTGGACACACTCATTCTAACAGTTCAGTGTGCACACATCCATATGGGCACACTCATTCTAACAGTTCAGTGTGCACACCTCCATGTGGGCACACTCATTCTAACAGTTCAGTGTGAACACTTCCATGTGGGCACAATCATTCTAACAGTTCAGTGTGCACACCTCCATGTGGACACAGTCATTCTAACAGATCATTGTGCACACCTCCATGTGGGCATACTCATTCTAACAGTTCAGTGTGCACACTTCCACAGGGACACACTCATTCTAACAGTTCAGTGTTCACACTTCCATGTGGACACACTCATTCTAACAGTTCAGTGTGCACACTTCCATGTGGACACAATCATTCTAACAGTTCAGTGTGCACACATCCACAGGGATACACTCATTCTAACAGTTCAGTGTGCACATCTCCATGTGGACACACTCATTCTAACAGTTCACTGTGCACACCTCCATGTGGGCACACTCATTCTAACAGTTCAGTGTGCACACCTCCATGTGGGCACACTCATTCTAACAGTTCACTGTGCCCACTTCCATGTGGACACACTCATTCTAACAGTTCAGTGTGCACACCTCCATGTGGACACACTCATTCTAACAGTTCAGTGTGCACACCTCCACAGGGACACACTCATTCTAACATTTCAGTGTGCACACCTCCACAGGGACACACTCATTCTAACAGTTCAGTGTGCACACCTCCATGTGGACACACTCATTCTAACAATTCAATGTGCACACCTCCACAGGGACACAATCATTCTAACAATTCAGTGTGCACACCTCCATGCAGACACAGTCATTCTAACAGTTCAGTGTGCATACCTCCATGTAGACACACTCATTCTAACATTTCAGTGTGCACACCTCCACAGGGACACAATCATTCTAACAGTTCAGTGTGCACACCACCATGCATACAAAGTCATTCTAATAGTTCAGTGTGTACACCACCACAGGGACACACTCATTCTAACAGTTCAGTGTGCACACCTCCATGTGGACACACTCATTCTAACAGTACAGTGTGCACACCTCCATGTGGACATATTCTAACAGTTCAGTGTGCACACCTACATGTAGGCCCACTCATTCTAACAGTTCAGTGTTCACACCTCCATGTGGGCACACTCATTCTAACAGTTCAGTGTGCACACCTCCATGTGGACACACACATTCTAACAGTTCAGTGTGCACACGTCCATGTGGACACACTCATTCTAACAGTTCAAGGTGCACACCTCCACAGGGACACACTCATTCTAATAGTTCAGTGTGCACACCTCCATGTGGACACACTCAGTCTAACAGTTCAGTGTGGACACCTCCATGTGGGCACAGTCATTTCAAAAGTTCAGTGTGCACACCTCCACGTGGACACACTCATTATAACAGTTCAGTGTGCACACCTCCATGTGGACACATTCTAACAGTTCAGTGTGCATACCTCCATGCATACACAGTCATTCTAACAGTTCAGTGTGCACACCTCCACAGGGACACACTCATTCTAACAGTTCAGTGTGCACACCTTATTGTGGACACAGTCATTCTAACAGTTCAGTGTGCACACATCCATGTGGGCACACTCATTCTAACAGTTCAGTGTGCACACCTCCATGTGGACACACACATTCTAACAGTTCAGCGTGCACACCTCCATGTGGACACACTCATTCTAACAGTTCAGTGTGCACACCTCCACAGGCCCACACTCATTCTAACAGTTCAGTGTGCACACCTCCATGTGGACACACTCATTCTAACAGTTCAGTGTGCACACCTCCACAGGGACACACTCATTCTAACATTTCAGTGTGCACACCTCCATGTGGACACACTCATTCTAACAATTCAGTGTGCACACGTCCATGCAGACACAGTCATTCTAACAGATCAGTGTCCACACCTCCATGTGGACACACTCATTCTAACATTTCAGTGTGCACACCTCCACAGGCACACACTCATTCTAACAATTCAGTGTGCACACCTCCATGTGGACACTCATTCTAACAGTTCAGTGTGCACACCTCCACAGGGACACACTCATTCTAACATTTCAGTGTGCACACCTCCATGTGGGCACACTCATTCTAACAGTTCAGTGTGCACACTTCCATGTGGGCACACTCATTCTAACAGTTCAGTGTGCACACCACCATGTGGGCACACTCATTCTAACATTTCAGTGTGCACACCTCCACAGGGACACAATCACTCTAACAGTTCAGTGTGCATACCTCCATGCATACACAGTCATTCTAACAGTTCAGTGTGCACACCTCCACAGGGACACACTCATTCTAACAGTTCAGTGTGCACACCTTATTGTGGACACAGTCATTCTAACAGTACAGTGTGCAAACATTCATGTGGACATATTCTATCAGTTCAGTGTGCACACCTCCATGTGGGCCCACTCATTCTAACAGTTCAGGGTGCACACCTCCATGTGGACACACTCATTCTAACAGTTCACTGTGCACACCTCCATGTGGACACACTCATTCTAACAGTTCAGTGTGCACACCTCCATGTGGACAAATGTTAACACTTCAGTGTGCACACCTCCATGTGGACACACTCATTCTAACAATTCAGTGTGCACACCTCCATGCAGACACAGTCATTCTAACAGATCAGTGTCCACACCTCCATATGGACACACTCATTCTAACATTTCAGTGTGCACACCTCCACAGGGACAAAATCATTCTAACAGTTCAGTGTGCACAACTCCATGTGGACATAATCATTCTAACAGTTCAGTGTGCACACCTCCTCAAGGACACACTCATTCTAACAGTTCAGTGAGCACACCTCCACAGGGACACAATCATTCTAACAGTTCAGTGTGCACAAATCCATGTGGGCACACTCATTCTAACAGTTCAGTGTGCACACCTCCATGTGGACACACTCATTATAACAGTTCAGTGTGCACACCTCCATGTGGGCACACTCATTCTAACAGTTCAGTGTGCACACCTCCATGTGGACACACTCATTCTAACAGTTCATTGTGCACACCTCCATGTGGACAAATTCTAACAGTTCAGTGTGCACACCTCCATGTGTACACACTCATTCTAACATTACAGTGTGCACACCTCCACAGGGACACACTCATTCTAACAGTTCAGTGTGCACACCTCCACAGGGACACACTCATTCTAACAGTTCAGTGTGCACACCTCCATGTGGACACACTCATTCTAACAGTTCAATGTGCACTCCTCCATGTGGACACACTCATTCTAACAGTTCAGTGTGCACACTTCCATGTGGACACACTCATTCTAACAGTTCAGTGTGCACACCTCCATGTGGACACACTCATTCTAACAGTTCAGTGTGCACACCTCCACAGGGATACACTCATTCTAACACTTCAGTGTGCCCATCTCCATGTGGGCACACTCATTCTAACAATACAGTGTGCACACCTCCATGTGGACATATTCTAACAGTTCACTGTGCACACCTCCATGTGGGCACACTCATTCTAAAAGTTCAGTGTGCACACCTCCATGTGGACACACTCATTCTAACAGTTCAGTGTGCATACCTCCATGTGGGCATACTCATTCTAACAGTTCAGTGTGCACACCTCTATGTGGGCACACTCATTCTAACAGTTCAGTGTGCACACCTCCACAGGGACACACTCATTCTAATATTTCAGTGTGCACACCTCCACAGGAACACACTCATTCTAACAGTTCAATGTGCACATTCCATGTGGACACACTCATTCTAACAGTTCAATATGCTCACCTCCATGTGGACACATTCTAACAGTTCAGTGTGCTCACCTCCATGTAGACACACTCATTATATCAATTCAGTGTGCACACCTCCATGTGGACACACTCATTCTAACATTTCAGTGTGCATACCTCCACAGAGACACACTCATTCTAACAGTTCAGTGTGCACACCTCAATATGGGCACACTCATTCTAACAGTTCAGTTTGCACACATCCATGTGGGCACACTCATTCTAACAGTTCAGTGTGCACACCTCAATGTGGGCACACTCATTCGAACAGTTCAGTGTGAATACCTCCATGTGGGCACACTCATTCTAACAGTTCAGTGTGCTCACACCTCCATGTGGGCACAGTCCTTCTAACAGTTCAGTGTGCACACCTCCACAGGGACACACTCATTCTAACATTTCAGTGTGCACACCTCCACAGGGACACAATCATTCTAACAGTTCAGTGTGCATACCTCCATGCATACACAGTCATTCTAACAGTTCAGTGTGCACACCTCCACAGGGACACACTCATTCTAACAGTTCAGTGTGCACACCTTATTGTGGACACACTCATTCTAACAGTTCATGTGCACACCTCCATGTGGACACACTCATTCTAACAATTCAGTGTGCACACCTCCATGTGGGCACACTCATTCTAACAGTTCAGTGTGCACACCTCCATGTGGACACACTCATTCTAACAGTTCAGTGTGCACACCTCCATGTATGCACACTCATTCTAACAGTTCAGTGTGCACACCTCTATATGGGCACACTCATTCTAACAGTTCAGTTTGCACACCTCCATGTGGGCACACTCATTCTAACAGTTCAGTGTGAATACCTCAATGTGGGCACATTCATTCTAACAGTTCAGTGTGCACACCTCCATGTGGGCACAGTCATTCTAACAGTTCATTGTGCACACCTCCATGTGGGCACACTCACTCTAACAGTTCAGTGTGCACACCTCCATGTGGACACACTCATTCTAACAGTTCAGTGTGCACACCTCCATGTGGACAAATTCTAACAATTCAGTGTGCACACCTCCATGTGGACACACTCATTCTAACATTTCAGTGTGCACACCTCCACAGGGACACACTCATTCTAACAGTTCAGTGTGCACACCTCCATGTGGACACAATCATTCTAACAGTTCAGTGTGCACACCTCCATGTGGGCACACTCATTCTAACAGTTCAGTGTGCACACCTCCATGTGGACACACTCATTCTAACAGTTCATTGTGCACACCTCCATGTGGACACACTCATTCTAACAGTTCAATGTGCACACCTCCATGTGGACACACTCATTCTATCAGTTCAGTGTGCATACCTCCATGTGGGCATACTCATTCTAACAGTTCAGTGTGCACACCTCTATGTGGGCACACTCATTCTAACAGTTCAGTGTGCACACCTCCATGTGGACACACTCATTCTAACAGTTCATTGTGCACACCTCCATGTGGACACACTCATTCTAACAGTTCAATATGCTCACCTCCATGTGGACACATTCTAACAGTTCAGTGTGCTCACCTCCATGTAGACACACTCATTATATCAATTCAGTGTGCACACCTCCATGTGGACACACTCATTCTAACATTTCAGTGTGCATACCTCCACAGAGACACACTCATTCTAACAGTTCAGTGTGCACACCTCAATATGGGCACACTCATTCTAACAGTTCAGTTTGCACACATCCATGTGGGCACACTCATTCTAACAGTTCAGTGTGCACACCTCAATGTGGGCACACTCATTCGAACAGTTCAGTGTGAATACCTCCATGTGGGCACACTCATTCTAACAGTTCAGTGTGCTCACACCTCCATGTGGGCACAGTCCTTCTAACAGTTCAGTGTGCACACCTCCACAGGGACACACTCATTCTAACATTTCAGTGTGCACACCTCCACAGGGACACAATCATTCTAACAGTTCAGTGTGCATACCTCCATGCATACACAGTCATTCTAACAGTTCAGTGTGCACACCTCCACAGGGACACACTCATTCTAACAGTTCAGTGTGCACACCTTATTGTGGACACACTCATTCTAACAGTTCATGTGCACACCTCCATGTGGACACACTCATTCTAACAATTCAGTGTGCACAACTCCATGTGGGCACACTCATTCTAACAGTTCAGTGTGCACACCTCCATGTGGACACACTCATTCTAACAGTTCAGTGTGCACACCTCCATGTATGCACACTCATTCTAACAGTTCAGTGGGAACACCTCTATGTGGGCACACTCATTCTAACAGTTCAGTGTGCACACCTCCACAGGGACAACCTCATTCTAACATTTCAGTGTGCACACCTCCACAGGGACAAACTCATTCTAACAGTTCAATGTGCACACCTCCATGTGGACACACTCATTCTAACAGTTCAATGTGCTCACCTCCATGTGGACACATTCTAACAGTTCAGTGTGCTCACCTCCATGTAGACACACTCATTCTAACAATTCAGTGTGCACACCTCCATGCAGACACAGTCATTCTAACAGATCAGTGTGCACACCTCCATGTAGACACACTCATTCTAACATTTCAGTGTGCATACCTCCACAGGGACACACTAATTCTAACAGTTCAGTGTGCACACCTCCATGTGGACACACTCATTATAACAGTACAGTGTGCACACCTCCATGTGGACATATTCTAACAGTTCAGTGTGCACACATCCATGTGGCCACACTCATTCTAACAGTTCAGTGTGCACACCTCCATGTGGACACACTCATTCTAACAGTTCAGTGTGCACACCTCCATGTGGGCACACTCATTCTAACAGTTCAGTGTGCACACCTCCATGTGGACACACACATTCTAACAGTTCAGTGTGCTCACCTCCATGTGGACACACTCATTCTAACAGTTTAGTGTGCACACCTCCACAGGGACACACTCATTCTAACAGTTTAGTGTGCACACCTCCACAGGGACACAATCATTCTAACAGTTCAGTGTGCACACCTCCATGTGGACACACTCATTCTAACAGTTCAGTGTGCACAAATCCATGTGGGCACACTCATTCTAACAGTTCAGTGTGCACACCTCCATGTGGACACACTCATTCTAACAGTTCAGTGTGCACACCTCCATGTGGGCACACTCATTCTAACAGTTCAGTGTGCACACCTCCATGTGGACACACTCATTCTAACAGTTCAGTGTGCACACATCCATGTGGGCACACTCATTCTAACAGTTCAGTGTGCACACCTCCATGTGGGCACACTCATTCTAACAGTTCAGTGTGAACACTTCCATGTGGGCACAATCATTCTAACAGTTCAGTGTGCACACCTCCATGTGGACACAGTCATTCTAACAGATCATTGTGCACACCTCCATGTGGGCATACTCATTCTAACAGTTCAGTGTGCACACTTCCACAGGGACACACTCATTCTAACAGTTCAGTGTTCACACTTCCATGTGGACACACTCATTCTAACAGTTCAGTGTGCACACTTCCATGTGGACACAATCATTCTAACAGTTCAGTGTGCACACCTCCACAGGGATACACTCATTCTAACAGTTCAGTGTGCACATCTCCATGTGGACACACTCATTCTAACAGTTCACTGTGCACACCTCCATGTGGGCACACTCATTCTAACAGTTCAGTGTGCACACCTCCATGTGGGCACACTCATTCTAACAGTTCACTGTGCCCACTTCCATGTGGACACACTCATTCTAACAGTTCAGTGTGCACACCTCCATGTGGACACACTCATTCTAACAGTTCAGTGTGCACACCTCCACAGGGACACACTCATTCTAACATTTCAGTGTGCACACCTCCACAGGGACACACTCATTCTAACAGTTCAGTGTGCACACCTCCATGTGGACACACTCATTCTAACAATTCAATGTGCACACCTCCACAGGGACACAATCATTCTAACAATTCAGTGTGCACACCTCCATGCAGACACAGTCATTCTAACAGTTCAGTGTGCATACCTCCATGTAGACACACTCATTCTAACATTTCAGTGTGCACACCTCCACAGGGACACAATTATTCTAACAGTTCAGTGTGCACACCACCATGCATACAAAGTCATTCTAATAGTTCAGTGTGTACACCACCACAGGGACACACTCATTCTAACAGTTCAGTGTGCACACCTCCATGTGGACACACTCATTCTAACAGTACAGTGTGCACACCTCCATGTGGACATATTCTAACAGTTCAGTGTGCACACCTCCATGTAGGCCCACTCATTCTAACAGTTCAGTGTTCACACCTCCATGTGGGCACACTCATTCTAACAGTTCAGTGTGCACACCTCCATGTGGACACACACATTCTAACAGTTCAGTGTGCACACGTCCATGTGGACACACTCATTCTAACAGTTCAATGTGCACACCTCCACAGGGACACACTCATTCTAATAGTTCAGTGTGCACACCTCCATGTGGACACACTCAGTCTAACAGTTCAGTGTGGACACCTCCATGTGGGCACAGTCATTTCAAAAGTTCAGTGTGCACACCTCCACGTGGACACACTCATTATAACAGTTCAGTGTGCACACCTCCATGTGGACACATTCTAACAGTTCAGTGTGCACACCTCCATGTGGACACACTCATTCTAACGTTTCAGTGTGCATACCTCCACAGGGACACACTCATTCTAACAGTTCAGTGTGCACACCTCCATGTGGACACACTCATTCTAACACTACAGTGTGCACACCTCCATGTGGACATATTCTAACAGTTCAGTGTGCACACCTCTATATGGGCACACTCATTCTAACAGTTCAGTTTGCACACCTCCATGTGGGCACACTCATTCTAACAGTTCAGTGTGAATACCTCAATGTGGGCACATTCATTCTAACAGTTCAGTGTGCACACCTCCATGTGGGCACAGTCATTCTAACAGTTCATTGTGCACACCTCCATGTGGGCACACTCACTCTAACAGTTCAGTGTGCACACCTCCATGTGGACACACTCATTCTAACAGTTCAGTGTGCACACCTCCATGTGGACAAATTCTAACAATTCAGTGTGCACACCTCCATGTGGACACACTCATTCTAACATTTCAGTGTGCACACCTCCACAGGGACACACTCATTCTAACAGTTCAGTGTGCACACCTCCATGTGGACACAATCATTCTAACAGTTCAGTGTGCACACCTCCATGTGGGCACACTCATTCTAACAGTTCAGTGTGCACACCTCCATGTGGACACACTCATTCTAACAGTTCATTGTGCACACCTCCATGTGGACACACTCATTCTAACAGTTCAATGTGCACACCTCCATGTGGACACACTCATTCTATCAGTTCAGTGTGCATACCTCCATGTGGGCATACTCATTCTAACAGTTCAGTGTGCACACCTCTATGTGGGCACACTCATTCTAACAGTTCAGTGTGCACACCTCCACAGGGACACACTCATTCTAACATTTCAGTGTGCACACCTCCACAGGGACACACTCATTCTAACATTTCAATGTGCACACCTCCATGTGGACACACTCATTCTGCCAGTTCAATGTGCTCACCTCCATGTGGACACATTCTAACAGTTCAGTGTGCTCACCTCCATGTGGACACACTCATTCTAACATTTCAGTGTGCATACCTCCATGTGGGCACACTCATTCTAACAGTTCAGTGTGCACACCTCCATGTGGGCACACTCATTCTAACAGTTCAGTGTGAATACCTCCATGTGGGCACACTCATTCTAACAGTTCAGTGTGCACACCTCCATGTGGGCACAGTCATTCTAACAGTTCAGTGTGCACACCTCCATGTGGGCACACTCATTCTAACAGTTCAATGTGCACACCTCCATGTGGACACACACAATCTAACAGTTCAGTGTGCACACCTCCATGTGGACACACTCATTCTAACAGTTCAGTGTGCACAACTCCACAGGGACACACTCATTCTAACAGTTCAGTGTGCACACCTCCATGTGGACACACTCATTCTAATAGTTCAGTGTGCACACCTCCATGTGGACACAGTCATTCTAACAGTTCAGTGTGCACACCTCCATGTGGGCACACTCATTCTAACAGTTCAGTGTGCACACTTCCATGTGGGCACACTCATTCTCACAGTTCAGTGTGCACACCTCCATGTGGGCACACTCATTCTAACAGTTGAGTGCACACCTCCATGTGGGCACACTCATTATAACAGTTCAGTGTGCACATCTCCATGTGGACACACTTATTCTAACAGTTCAGTGTGCACACCTCCATGTGGACACACTCATTCTAACAGTTCACTGTGCACACCTCCATGTGGACACACTCATTCTAACAGTTCAGTGTGCACACCTCCATGTGGACAAATGTTAACACTTCAGTGTGCACACCTCCATGTGGACACACTCATTCTAACAATTCAGTGTGCACACGTCCATGCAGACACAGTCATTCTAACAGATCAGTGTCCACACCTCCATGTGGACACACTCATTCTAACATTTCAGTGTGCACACCTCCACAGGGACACAATCATTCTAACAGTTCAGTGTGCACACCTCCATGTGGACATAATCATTCTAACAGTTCAGTGTGCACACCTCCACAAGGACACACTCATTCTATCAGTTCAGTGTGCACACCTGCATGTGGACACAATCATTCTAACAGTTCAGTGTGCACACCTCCATGTGGACACATTCTAACAGTTCAGTGTGCACACCTCCATGTGGACACACTCATTCTAACAGTTCAGTGTGCACACCCCCACAGGGACACACTAATTCTAACAGTTCAGTGTGCACACCTCCTTGTGGACACACTCATTCTAACAGTTCAATGTGGACACCTCCATGTGGGCACAATCATTTTAACAGTTCAGTGTGTACACCTCCATGTGGACACAATCATTCTAACAGTTCAGTTTGCACACCTCCATGAGGACACACTCATTCTAACAGTTCAATGTGGACACCTCCATGTGGGCACAGTCATTTTAACAGTTCAGTGTGTACACCTCCATGAGGACATACTCATTCTAACAATTCAGTGTGCACACCACCATGCAGACACAGTCATTCTAACAGATCAGTGTGCACACCTCCATGTAGACACACTCATTCTAACATTTCAGTGTGCATACCTCCACAGGGACACACTCATTCTAACAGTTCAGTGTGCACACCTCCATGTGGACACACTCATTATAACAGTACAGTGTGCACACCTCCATGTGGACATATTCTAACAGTTCAGTGTGCACACCTCCATGTGGCCACACACATTCTAACAGTTCAGTGTGCACACCTCCATGTGGGCACACTCATTCTAACAGTTCAGTGTGCACACCTCCATGTGGACAAATTCTAACACTTAAGTGTGCACACCTCCATGTGGACACACTCATTCTAACAGTTCAGTGTGCACACCTCCACAGGGACACACTCATTCTAACAGTTCAGTGTGCACACCTCCATGTGGATACAATCATTCTAACAGTTCAGTGTGCACAACTCCATGAGGGCACACTCATTCTAACAGTTCAGTGTGCACACCTCCATGAGGACACACTCATTCTAACAGTTCAGTGTGCACAAATCCATGTGGGCACACTCATTCTAACTGTTCAGTGTGCACACCTTCATGTGGAAACACTCATTCTAACAGTTCAGTGTGCACACCTCCATGTGGGCACACTCATTCTAACAGTTCAGTGTGCACACCTCCATGTGGACACACTCATTCTAACAGTTCAGTGTGCCCATCTCCATGTGGGCACACTCATTCTAACAATACAGTGTGCACACCTCCATGTGGACATATTCTAACAGTTCACTGTGCACACCTCCATGTGGGCACACTCATTCTAAAAGTTCAGTGTGCACACCTCCATGTGGACACACTCATTCTAACAGTTCAGTGTGCATAACTCCATGTGGGCATACTCATTCTAACAGTTCAGTGTGCACACCTCTATGTGGGCACACTCATTCTAACAGTTCAGTGTGCACACCTCCACAGGGACACACTCATTCTAACATTTCAGTGTGCACACCTCCACAGGGACACACTCATTCTAACAGTTCAATGTGCACACCTCCATGTGGACACACTCATTCTAACAGTTCAATATGCTCACCTCCATGTGGACACATTCTAACAGTTCAGTGTGCTCACCTCCATGTAGACACACTCATTATATCAATTCAGTGTGCACACCTCCATGTGGACACACTCATTCTAACATTTCAGTGTGCATACCTCCACAGGGACACACTCATTCTAACAGTTCAGTGTGCACACCTCAATATGGGCACACTCATTGTAACAGTTCAGTTTGCACACCTCCATGTGGGCACACTCATTCTAACAGTTCAGTGTGCACACCTCAATGTGGGCACACTCATTCGAACAGTTCAGTGTGAATACCTCCATGTGGGCACACTCATTCTAACAGTTCAGTGTGCACACACCTCCATGTGGGCACAGTCATTCTAACAGTTCAGTGTGCACACCTCCACAGGGACACACTCTTTCTAACATTTCAGTGTGAACACCTCCACAGGGACACAATCATTCTAACAGTTCAGTGTGCATACCTCCATGCATACACAGTCATTCTAACAGTTCAGTGTGCACACCTCCACAGGGACACACTCATTCTATCAGTTCAGTGTGCACACCATATTGTGGACACACTCATTCTAACAGTACAGTGTGCACACATCCATGTGGACATATTCTATCAGTTCAGTGTGCACACCTCCATGTGGGCCCACTCATTCTAACAGTTCAGTGTGCACACCTCCATGTGGGCACACTCATTCTAACAGTTCACTGTGCCCACTTCAATGTGGACACACTCATTCTAACAGTTCAGTGTGCACACCTCCACAGGGACACACTCATTCTAACATTTCAGTGTGCACACCTCCACAGGGACACACTCATTCTAACAGTTCAGTGTGCACACCTCCATGTGGACACACTCATTCTAACAATTCAATGTGCACACCTCCATGTGGACACATTCTAACAGTTCAGTGTGCTCACCTCCATGTAGACACACTCTTTCTAACATTTCAGTGTGCACACCTCCACAGGGACACAATCATTCTAACAATTCAGTGTGCACACCTCCATGCAGACACAGTCATTCTAACAGTTGAGTGTGCACACCTCCATGTAGACACACTCATTCTAACATTTCAGTGTGCACACCTCCAAAAGGACACAATCATTCTAACAGTTCAGTGTGCACACCACCATGCATACACAGTCATTCTAACAGTTCAGTGTGCACAACACAGGGACACACTCATTCTAACAGTTCAGTGTGCACACCTCCATGTGGACACACTCATTCTAACAGTACAGTGTGCACACCTCCATGTGGACATATTCCAACAGTTCAGTGTGCACACCTCCATGTGGGCACACTCATTCTAACAGTTCAGTGTTCACACCTCCATGTGGGCACACTCATTCTAACAGTTCAGTGTGCACACCTCCATGTGGACACACACATTCTAACAGTTCAGTGTGCACACCTCCATGTGGATACACTCATTCTAACAGTTCAATGTGAACACCTCCACAGGGACACACTCATTCTAACAGTTCAGTGTGCACACCTCCATGTGGACACACTCATTCTAACAGTTCAGTGTGGACACCTCCATGTGGGCACAGTCATTTTAAAAGTTCAGTGTGCACACCTCCAAGTGGACACACTCATTCTAACAGTTCAGTGTGCACACCTCCATGTGGACACATTCTAACAGTTCATTGTGCACACCTCCATGTGGGCACACTCATTCTAACAGTTCAGTGTGCACATTTCCACAGGGACACACTCATTCTAACAGTTCAGTGTGCACACCTCCATGTGGACACACTCATTCTAACAGTTCAGTGTGCACACCTCCAAGTGGACACACTCATTCTAACAGTTCAGTGTGCACACCTCCATGTGGACAAATTCTAACAGTTCAGTGTGCACACCTCCATGTGGACACACTCACTCTAACATTTCAGTGTGCACACCTCCACAGGGAAACACTCATTCTAACAGTTCAGTGTGCACACCTCCATGTGGACACACTCATTCTAACAGTTCAGTGTGCACACCTCCATGTGGACACACTCATTCTAACAGTTCAGTGTTCACACTTCCATGTGGACACACTCATTCTAACAGTTCAGTGTGCACACCTCCATGTGGACACACTCATTCTAACAGTTCAGTGTGCACACCTCCACAGGGATACACTCATTCTAACAGTTCAGTGTGCACATCTCCATGTGGACACACTCATTCTAACAGTTCACTATGCACACCTCCATGTGGGCACACTCATTCTAACAGTTCAGTGTGCACACCTCCATGTGGGCACACTCATTCTAACAGTTCACTGTGCCCACTTCCATGTGGACACATTCATTCTAACAGTTCAGTGTGCACACCTCCATGTGGACACACTCATTCTAACAGTTCAGTGTGCACACCTCAATGTGGACACACTCATTCTAACAGTTCAGTGTGCATACCTCCACAGGGACACACTCATTCTAACAGTTCAGTGTGCACACCTCCACAGGGACACACTCATTCTAACAGTTCAGTGTGCACACCTCCATGTGGACACACTCATTCTAACAATTCAATGTGCACACCTCCATGTGGACACATTCTAACAGTTCAGTGTGCTCACCTCCATGTAGACACACTCTTTCTCACATGTCAGTGTGCACACCTCCACAGGGACACAATCATTCTAACAATTCAGTGTGCACACCTCCATGCAGACACAGTCATTCTAACAGTTAAGTGTGCACACCTCCATGCAGACACACTCATTCTAACATTTCAGTGTGCACACCTCCACAAGTACACAATCATTCTAACAGTTCAGTGTGCACACCACCATGCATACACAGTCATTCTAACAGTTCAGTGTGCACACCACCACAGGGACACACTCATTCTAACAGTTCAGTGTGCACACCTCCATGTGGACACACTCATTCTAACAGTACAGTGTGCACACCTCCATGTGGACATATTCTAACAGTTCAGTGTGCACACCTCCATGTAGGCCCACTCATTCTAACAGTTCAGTGTTCACACCTCCATGTGGGCACACTCATTCTAACAGTTCAGTGTGCACACCTCCATGTGGACACACACATTCTAACAGTTCAGTGTGCACACCTCCATGTGGATACACTCATTCTAACAGTTCAATGTGCACACCTCCACAGGGACACACTCATTCTAACAGTTCAGTGTGCACACCTCCATGTGGACACACTCATTCTAACAGTTCAGTGTGGACACCTCCATGTGGGCACAGTCATTTTAAAAGTTCAGTGTGCACACCTCCACGTGGACACACTCATTCTAACAGTTCAGTGTGCACACCTCCATGTGGACACATTCTAACAGTTCAGTGTGCACACCTCCATGTGGACACACTCATTCTAACATTTCCGTGTGCACACCTCCACAGGGACACACTCCTTCTAACAGTTCAATGTGCACACCTCCATGTTGACACACTCATTCTAACAGTTCAATGTGCTCACCTCCATGTGGACACATTCTAGCAGTTCAGTGTGCTCACCTCCATGTAGACACAGTAATTCTAACAGATCAGTGTGCACACCTCGATGTATACACACTCATTCTAACATTTCAGTGTGCATACCTCCACAGGGACACACTCATTCTAACAGTTCAGTGTGCACACCTCCATGTGGACACACTCATTCTAACAGTACAGTGTGCACACCTCCATGTGGACATATTCTAACAGTTCAGTGTGCACACCTCAATATGGGCACACTCATTCTAACAGTTCAGTGTGCACACCTCCATGTGGGCACACTCATTCTAACAGTTCAGTGTGAATACCTCAATGTGGGCACACTCATTCTAACAGTTCAGTGTGCACACTTCCATGTGGGCACAGTCATTCTAACAGTTCATTGTGCACACCTCCATGTGGGCACACTCATTCTAACAGTTCAGTGTGCACACCTCCATGTGGACACACTCATTCTAACAGTTCAGTGTGCACACCTCCATGTGGAAAAATTCTAACAGTTCAGTGTGCACACCTCCATGTGGACACACTCATTCTAACATTTCAGTGTGCACACCTCCACAGGGACACACTCATTCTAACAGTTCAGTGTGCACACCTCCATGTGGACACACTCATTCTCACAGTTCAGTGTGCACACCTCCATGTGGGCACACTCATTCTAACAGTTCAGTGTGCACACCTCCATGTGGACACACTCATTCTAACAGTTCAGTGTGCACACCTCCATGTGGACACACTCATTCTAACAGTTCAGTGTGCACACCTCCATGTGGACACACTCATTCTAACAGTTCAGTGTGCACACTTCCATGTGGACACACTCATTCTAACAGTTCAGTGTGCACACCTCCACAGGAAGACACTCATTTTAACAGTTCAGTGTGCACATCTCCATGTGGACACACTCATTCTAACAGTTTAGTGTGCACACCTCCATGTGGACACACTCATTCTAACAGTTCAGTGTGCACACCTCCATGTGGACACACTCATTCTAACAGTTCAGTGTGCACACTTCCATGTGGACACACTCATTCTAACAGTTCACTGTGCACACCTCCATGTGGGCACACTCATTGTAACAGTTCAGTGTGCACACCTCCACAGGGACACACTCATCCTAACAGTTCAGTGTGCACACCTCCATGTGGACACACTCATTCTAACAGTACAGTGTGCACACCTCCATTTGGACATATTCTAACATTTCAGTGTGCACACCTCCATGTGGGCCCACTCATTCTAACAGTTCAGTGTGCACACCTCCATGTGGACACACTCATTCTAACAGTTCAGTGTGCACACCTCCATGTGGACACACTCATTCTAACAGTTCAGTGTGCACACTTCCATGTGGACACACTCATTCTAACAGTTCAGTGTGCACACCTCCACAGGAAGACACTCATTTTAACAGTTCAGTGTGCACATCTCTATGTGGACACACTCATTCTAACAGTTCATTGTGCACACCTCCATGTGGACACACTCATTCTAACAGTTCAGTGTGCACACCTCCATGTGGACACACTCATTCTAACAGTTCAGTGTGCACACTTCCATGTGGACACACTCATTCTAACAGTTCAGTGTGCACACCTCCACAGGGAGACACTCATTTTAACAGTTCAGTGTGCACATCTCCATGTGGACACACTCATTCTAACAGTTCACTGTGCACACCTCCATGTGGGCACACTCATTGTAACAGTTCAGTGTGCACACCTCCACAGGGACACACTCATCCTAACAATTCAGTGTGCACACTTCCATGTGGACACACTCATTCTAACAGTACAGTGTGCACACCTCCATTTGGACATATTCTAACATTTCATCGTGCACACCTCCATGTGGGCCCACTCATTCTAACAGTTCAGTGTGCACACCTCCATGTGGAGACACTCATTCTAACAGTTCAGTGTGCACACCTCCATGTGGACACACTCATTCTAACAATTCAGTGTGCACACCTCTATGTGGGCACACACATTCTAACAGTTCAGTGTGCACACCTCCATGTGGACACACTCATTCTAACAGTTCAGTGTGCACACCTCCATGTGGGCACACTCATTCTAACAGTTCAGTGTGCACACCTCCATGTGGACACACTCATTCTAACAGTTAAGTGTGCACACCTCCGTATGGACACAGTCATTCTAACAGTTTAGTGTGCACAACTCCATGTGGGCACACTCATTCTACCAGTTCAGTGTGCACACCTCCATGTGGACACAGTCACTCTAACAGTTTAGTGTGCACAACTCCATGTGGGCACACTCATTCTAACAGTTCAGTGTGCACACCTCCATGTGGACAAATTCTAACACTTCAGTGTGCACACCTCCATGTGGACACATACATTCTAACATTTCAGTGTGCACAGCTCCAAAGGGACACACTCATTCTAACAGTTCAGTGTGCACACCTCCATGTGGACACACTCATTCTAACAGTTCAGTGTGTACACCTCCAGTGGGCACACTCATTCTAACAATACAGTGTGCACACCTCCATGTGGACATATTCTAACAGTTCACTGTGCACACCTCCATGTTGGCACACTCATTCTAAAAGTTCCGTGTGCACACCTCCATGTGGACACACTCATTCTAACAGTTGAGTGTGCATACCTCCATGTGGGCATACTCATTCTAACAGTTCAGTATGCACTCCTCTATGTGGGCACACTCATTCTAACAGTTCAGTGTGCACACCTCCACAGGAACACACTCATTCTAACATTTCAGTGTGCACACCTCCACAGGGACACACTCATTCTAACATATCAATGTGCACACCTCCATGTGGACACACTCATTCTAACAGTTCAATGTGCTCGCCTCCATGTGGACACATTCTAACAGTTCAGTGTGCTCACCTCCATGTAGACACAATCATTCTATCAATTCAGTGTGCACACCTCCATGTGGACACACTCATTCTAACATTTCAGTGTGCATACCTCCACAGGGACACACTCATTCTAACAGTTCAGTGTGCACACCTCAATATGGGCACACTAAATCTAACAGTTCAGTTTGCACACCTCCATGTGGGCACACTCATTCTAACAGTTCAGTGTGCACACCTCCATGTGGGCACACTCATGCTAACAGTTCAGTGTGAATACCTCCATGTGGGCACACTCATTCTAACAGTTCAGTGTGCACACCTCCATGTGGGCACAGTCATTCTAACAGTTCAGTGTGCACACCTCCATGTGGGCACACTCATTCTAACAGTTCAGTGTGCACACCTCCATGTGGACACACACATTCTAACAGTTCAGTGTGCACACCTCCATGTGGACACACTCATTCTAACAGTTCAGTGTGCACAACTCCACAGGGACACACTCATTCTAACAGTTCAGTGTGCACACCTCCATGTGGACACACTCATTCTAACAGTTCAGTGTGCACACCTCCATGTGGACACAGTCATTCTAACAGTTCTGTGTGCACACCTCCATGTGGGCACACTCATTCTAACAGTTCAGTGTGCACACTTCCATGTGGGCACACTCATTCTAACAGTTCAGTGTGCACACCTCCATGTGGGCACACTCATTCTAACAGTTGAGTGCACACCTCCATGTGGGCACACTCATTATATAATAACAGTTCAGTGTGCACACCTCCATGTGGACACACTTATTCTAACAGTTCAGTGTACACACCTCAATGTGGACACACTCATTCTAACAGTTCACTGTGCACACCTCCATGTGGACACACTCATTCTAACAGTTCAGTGTGCACACCTCCATGTGGACAAATGTTAACACTTCAGTGTGCACACCTCCATGTGGACACACTCATTCTAACAATTCAGTGTGCACACGTCCATGCAGACACAGTCATTGTAACAGATCAGTGTCCACACCTCCATGTGGACACACTCATTCTAACATTTCAGTGTGCACACCTCCACAGGGACACAATCATTCTAACAGTTCAGTGTGCACACCTCCATGTGGACATAATCATTCTAACAGTTCAGTGTGCACACCTCCACAAGGACACACTCATTCTATCAGTTCAGTGTGCACACCTGCATGTGGACACAATCATTCTAACAGTTCAGTGTGCACACCTCCATGAGGACACACTCATTCTAACAGTTCAATGTGGACACCTCCATGTGGGCACAGTCATTTTAACAGTTCAGTGTGCACACCTCCTTGTGGACACAATCATTCTAACAGTTCAGTGTGCACACCTCCATGTGGACACATTCTAACAGTTCAGTGTGCAAACCTCCATGTGGACACACTCATTCTAACAGTTCAGTGTGCACATCTCCACAGGGACACACTAATTCTAACAGTTCATTGTTCACACCTCCATGTGGACACACTCATTCTAACAGTTCAGTGTGCACACCTCCATGTGGACACACTCATTCTAACAGTTCAGTGTGCACACCTCCATGTGGGCATACTCATTCTAACAGTTCAGTGTGCACACCTCTATGTGTGGCACACTCATTCTAACAGTTCAGTGTGCACACCTCCACAGATACACACTCATTCTAACATTTCAGTGTGCACAACTCCACAGGGACACACTCATTCTAACACTTCAATGTGCACACCTCCATGTGGACACACTCATTCTAACAGTTCAATGTGCTTACCTCCATGTGGACACATTCTAACAGTTCAGTGTGCTCACCTCCATGTAGACACACTCATTCTAACAATTCAGTGTGCACACCACCATGCAGACACAGTCATTCTAACAGATCAGTGTGCACACCTCCATGTAGACACACTCATTCTAACATTTCAGTGTGCATACCTCCACAGGGACACACTCATTCTAACAGTTCAGTGTGCACACCTCCATGTGGACACACTCATTATAACAGTACAGTGTGCACACCTCCATGTGGACATATTCTAACAGTTCAGTGTGCACACCTCCATGTGGCCACACTCATTCTAACAGTTCAGTGTGCACACCTCCATGTGGACACACTCATTCTAACAGTTCAGTGAGCACACATCCATGTGGGCACACTCATTCTAACAGTTCAGTGTGCACACCTCCATGTGGACACACATATTCTAACAGTTCAGTGTGCACACCTCCATGTGGACACACTCATTCTAACAGTTCAGTGTGCACACCTCCTCAGGGACACACTCATTCTAACAGTTCAGTGTGCACACCTCCATGTGGATACAATCATTCTAACAGTTCAGTGTGCACAACTCCATGTGGGCACACTCATTCTAACAGTTCAGTGTGCACACCTCCATGTGGACACACTCATTCTAACAGTTCAGTGTGCACAAATCCATGTGGGCACACTCATTCTAACAGTTCAGTGTGCACACCTCCATGTGGACACACTCATTCTAACAGTTCAATGTGCTTACCTCCATGTGGACACATTCTAACAGTTCAGTGTGCTCACCTCCATGCAGACACACTCATTCTAACAATTCAGTGTGCACACCACCATGCAGACACAGTCATTCTAACAGATCAGTGTGCACACCTCCATGTAGACACACTCATTCTAACATTTCAGTGTGCATACCTCCACAGGGACACACTCATTCTAACAGTTCAGTGTGCACACCTCCATGAGGACACACTCATTATAACAGTACAGTGTGCACACCTCCATGTGGACATATTCTAACAGTTCAGTGTGCACACCTCCATGTGGCCACACTCATTCTAACAGTTCAGTGTGCACACCTCCATGTGGACACACTCATTCTAACAGTTCAGTGAGCACACCTCCATGTGGGCACACTCATTCTAACAGTTCAGTGTGCACACCTCCATGTGGACACACTCATTCTAACAGTTCAGTGTGCACACCTCCATGTGGACACACTCATTCTAACAGTTCAGTGTGGACACCTCCTCAGGGACACACTCATTCTAACAGTTCAGTGTGCACACCTCCATGTGGATACAATCATTCTAACAGTTCAGTGTGCACAGCTCCATGTGGACACACTCATTCTAACAGTTCAGTGTGCACACCTCCATGTGGACACACTCATTCTAACAGTTCAGTGTGCACAAATCCATATGGGCACACTCATTCTAACAGTTCAGTGTGCACACCTCCATGTAAACACACTCATTCTAACAGTTCAGTGTGCACACCTCCATGTGGGCACACTCATTGTAACAGTTCAGTAGCACACCTCCATGTGGACACACTCATTCTAACAGTTCAGTGTGCACACCTCCATGTGGGCACACTCATTCTAACAGTTCAGTGTGCACACCTCCATGTGGACAGAGTCATTCTAACAGTTCATTGTGCACACCTCCATGTGGACACACTCATTCTAACAGTTCAGTGTGCACACCTCCATGTTGACAAACTCATTCCAACAGTTCATTGTGCACACCTCCATGTGGACACACTCATTCTAACAGTTCATTGTGCACACCTCCATGTGGACAAATTCGAACATTTCAGTGTGCACACCTCCACAGGGACACACTCATTCTAACAGTTCAGTGTGCACACCTCCACAGGGACACACTCATTCTAACAGTTCAGTGTGCACACCTCCATGTGGACACACTCATTCTAACAGTTCAGTGTGCACACCTCCATGTGGACACACTCATTCTAACAGTTCAGTGTGCACACTTCCATGTGGACACACTCATTCTAACAGTTCAGTGTGCACACCTCCATGTGGACACACTCATTCTAACAGTTCAGTGTGCACACCTCTATGTGGGCACACTCATTCTAACAGTTCAGTGTGCACACCTCCATGTGGACACACTCATTCTAACAGTTCAGTGTGCACACCTCCATGTGGGCATACTCATTCTAACAGTTCAGTGTGCACACCTCCATGTGGGCACACTCATTCTAACAGTTCAGTGTGCACACCTCCACAGGGACACACTAATTCTAACAGTTCATTGTTCACACCTCCATGTGGGCATACTCATTCTAACAGTTCAGTGTGCACACCTCTATGTGTGGCACACTCATTCTAACAGTTCAGTGTGCACACCTCCACAGGGACACACTCATTCTAACATTTCAGTGTGCACAACTCCACAGGGACACACTCATTCTAACACTTCAATGTGCACACCTCCATGTGGACACACTCATTCTAACAGTTCAGTGTGCACAAATCCATGTGGGCACACTCATTCTAACAGTTCAGTGTGCACACCTCCATGTAAACACACTCATTCTAACAGTTCAGTGTGCACACCTCCATGTGGGCACACTCATTGTAACAGTTCAGTAGCACACCTCCATGTGGACACACTCATTCTAACAGTTCAGTGTGCACACCTCCATGTGGGCACACTCATTCTAACAGTTCAGTGTGAACACTTCCATGTGGGCACACTAATTCTAACAGTTCAGTGTGCACACCTCCATGTGGACACAGTCATTCTAACAGTTCATTGTGCACACCTCCATGTGGACACACTCATTCTAACAGTTCAGTGTGCACACCTCCATGTGGACAAACTCATTCCAACAGTTCATTGTGCACACCTCCATGTGGACACACTCATTCTAACAGTTCATTGTGCACACCTCCATGTGGACAAAGTCGAACATTTCAGTGTGCACAACTCCAGAGGGACAAACTCATTCTAACAGTTCAGTGTGCACACCTCCACAGGGACACACTCATTCTAACAGTTCAGTGTGCACACCTCCATGTGGACACACTCATTCTAACAGTTCAGTGTGCACACCTCCATGTGGACACACTCATTCTAACAGTTCAGTGTGCACACTTTCATGTGGACACACTCATTCTAACAGTTCAGTGTGCACACCTCCATGTGGACACACTCATTCTAACAGTTCAGTGTGCCCACCTCCATGTGGGCACACTCATTCTAACAGTTCAGTGTGCACACCTCCATGTGGACACACTCATTCTAACAGTTCAGTGTGCACACCTCCATGTGGGCACACTCATTCTAACAGTTCAGTGTGCACACCTCCATGTGGGCACACTCATTCTAACAGTTCAGTGTGAATACCTCCATGTGGGCACACTCATTCTAACAGTTCAGTGTGCACACCTCCATGTGGGCACAGTCATTCTAACAGTTCAGTGTGCACACCTCCATGTGGACACACTCATTCTAACAGTTCAGTGTGCACACCTCCATGTGGACACACTCATTCTAACAGTTCAGTGTGCACACCTCCATGTGGACACACTCATTCTAACAGTTCAGTGTGCACACCTCCATGTGGACAAATTCTAACATTTCACTGTGCACACCTCCATGTGGACACACTCATTCTAACATTTCAGTGTGCACACCTCCACAGGGACACACTCATTCTAACACTTCTGTGTGCACACCTCTACAGGGACACACTCATTCTAACAGTTCAGTGTGCACACCTCAATGTGGACACACTCATTCTAACAGTTCAGTGTGCTCACCTCCACAGGGACACACTCATTCTAACAGTTCAATGTGCACACCTCCATGTGGACACACTCATTCTAACAGTTCAATGTGTTCACCTCCATGTGGACACATTCTAACAGTTCAGTGTGCTCACATCCATGTAGACACACTCATTCTAACAGATCAGTGTGCACACCTCCATGTGGACACACTCATTCTAACAGTTCAAAGTGCACACCTCCATGTGGACACACTCATTATAACAGTACAGTGTGCACACCTCCATGTGGACATATTCTAACAGTTCAGTGTGCACACCTCCATGTGGCCACACTCATTCTAACAGTTCAGTGTGCACACCTCCATGTTTACACACTCATTCTAACAGTTCAGTGAGCACACCTCCATGTGGGCACACTCATTGTAACAGTTCAGTGTGCACACCTCCATGTGGACACACATATTCTAACAGTTCAGTGTGCACACCTCCATGTGGACACACTCATTCTAACAGTTCAGTGTGCACACCTCCTCAGGGACACACTCATTCTAACAGTTCAGTGTGCACACCTCCATGTGGATACAATCATTCTAACAGTTCAGTGTGCACAACTCCATGTGGGCACACTCATTCTAACAGTTCAGTGTGCACACCTCCACGTGGACACACTCATTCTAACAGTTCAGTGTGCACAAATCCATGTGGGCACACTCATTCTAACAGTTCAGTGTGCACACCTCCATGTGGACACACTCATTCTAACAGTTCAGTGTGCACACCTCCATGTGGGCACACTCATTCTAACAGTTCAGTGTGCACACCTCCATGTGGACACACGCATTCTAACAGTTCAGTGTGCACACATCCATGTAGGCACACTCATTCTAACAGTTCAGTGTGCACACCTCCATGTGGGCACACTCATTCTAACAGTTCAGTGTGCACACCTCCTTGTGGACACACTCTTTCTAACAGTACAGTGTGCACACCTCCATGTGGACATATTCTAACAGTTCAGTGTGCACACCTCCATGTGGGCCCACTCATTCTAACAGTTCAGTGTGCACACCTCCATGTGGACACACACATTCTAACAGTTCAGTGTGCACACCTCCATGTGGACACACTCATTCTAACAGTTCAGTGTGCACATCTCCACAGGGACACACACATTCTAACAGTTCAGTGTGCACACTTCCATGTGGGCACACTCATTCTAACAGTTCAGTGTGCACACCTCCATGTGGGCACACTCATTCTAACAGATGAGTGCACACCTCCATGTGTGCACACTCATTATAACAGTTCAGTGTGCACAACTCCATGTGGACACACTTATTCTAACAGTTCAGTGTGCACACCTCCATGTGGACACACTCATTCTAACAGTTCAATGTGCACACCTCCATGTGGACACACTCATTCTAACAGTTCAGTGTGCACACCTCCATGTGGACAAATGTTAACACTTCAGTGTGCACACCTCCATGTGGACACACTCTTTCTAACAATTCAGTGTGCACACCTCCATGCAGACACAGTCATTCTAACAGATCAGTATCCACACCTCCATGTGGACACACTCATTCTAACATTTCAGTGTGCACCCCTCCAGAGGGACACAATCATTCTAACAGTTCAGTGTGCACACCTCCATGTGGACATAATCATTCTAACAGTTCAATGTGCACACCTCCACAAGGACACACTCATTCTATCAGTTCAGTGTGCACACTTGCATGTGGACACAATCATTCTAACAGTTCAGTGTGCACACCTCCATGAGGACACACTCATTCTAACAGTTCAGTGTGCACACCTCCACAGGAACACACTCATTCTAACATTTCAGTGTGCACACCTCCACAGGGACACACTCATTCTAACATTTCAATGTGCACACCTCCATGTGGACACACTCATTCTAACAGTTCAATGTGCTCGCCTCCATGTGGACACATTCTAACAGTTCAGTGTGCTCACCTCCATGTAGACACACTCATTCTATCAATTCAGTGTGCACACCTCCATGTGGACACACTCATTCTAACATTTCAGTGTGCATACCTCCACAGGGACACACTCATTCTAACAGTTGAGTGTGCACACCTCCATGTGGACACACTCATTCTAACAGTTCAGTGTGCACACCTCCATGTGGGCACACTCATTCTAACAGTTCAGTGTGCACACATCCATGTGGACACACTCATTCTAACAGTTCAATGTGCACACCTCCATGTGGACACACTCGTTCTAACAGTTCAATGTGCACACCTCCATGTGGATACATTCTAACACTTCAGTGTGCTCACCTCCATGTAGACACACTCATTCTAACATTTCAGTGTGCACACCTCCACAAGGACACAATCACTCTAATAATTCAGTGTGCACACCTCCATGCAGACACAGTCATTCTAACAGTTCAGTGTGCACACCACCATGTGGACAAATGCTAATACTTCAGTGTGCACACCTCCATGTGGACACAATCATTCTAACAGTTCACTGTGCACACCTCCATGTGGGCACACTCATTCTAACAGTTCAGTTTGCACACCTCCATGTGGGCACACTCATTCTAACAGTTCAGTATGCACAACTCCATGTGGGCACACTCATTCTAACAGTTCAGTGTGAACACCTCCATGTGGGCACACTCATTCTAACAGTTCAGTGTGCACACCTCCATGTGGGCACAGTCAATCTAACAGTTCAGTGTGCACACATCCATGTGGGCACACTCATTCTAACAGTTCAGTGTGCACACCTCCATGTGGACACACTCATTCTAACAGTTCAGTGTGCACACCTCCATGTGGACACACTCATTCTAACAGTTCAGTGTGCACACCTCCATGTGGACACACTCATTCTAACAGTTCAGTGTGCACAACTCCATGTGGACACACTCATTCTAACAGTTCAGTGTGCACACCTCCATGTGGACACACTCATTCTAACAGTTCAGTGTGCACACATCCACAGGGATACACTCATTCTAACAGTTCAGTGTGCACATCTCCATGTGGACACAATCATTCTAACAGTTCACTGTGCACACCTCCAAGTGGGCACACTCATTCTAACAGTTCAGTGTGCACACCTCCATGTGGGCACACTCATTCTAACAGTTCAGTGTGCACACCTCCATGTGGACACACTCATTCTAACAGTTAAGTGTGCACACATCCATGTGGACACACTCATTCTAACAGTTCAGAGTGCACACCTCAACAGGGACACACTCATTCTAACATTTCAGTGTGCACACCTCCATAGGGAAACACTCATTCTAAGAGTTCAGTATGCACACCTCCATGTGGACACACTCATTCTAACAGTTCAGTGTGCAAACCTCCATGTGGACACATTCTAACAGTTCATTGTGCTCACCTCCATGAAGACACACTCATTCTAACATTTCAGTGTGCACACCTCCACAGGGACACAATCCTTCTAACAATTCAGTGTGCACACCTCCATGCAGACACACTCATTCTAACAGTTCAGTGTGAACACCTCCATGTGGACACACTCATTCTAACAGTTCAGTGTGCACACCTCCACAGGGATACACTCATTCTAACAGTTCAGTGTGCACATCTCCATGTGGACACACTCATTCTAACAGTTCACTGTGCACACCTCCATGTGGGCACATTCATTCTAACAGTTCAGTGTGCACACCTCCATGTGGGCACACTCAATCTAACAGTTCAGTGTGCACACCTCCATGTGGACACACTCATTCTAACATTTCAGTGTGCAAACCTCCACAGGGACACAATCATTCTAACAGTACAGTGTGCACACCTCCATGCATACACATTCATTCTAACAGTTCAGTGTGCACACCACCACAGGGACACACTCATTCTAACAGTTCAGTGTGCACACCTCCATGTGGACACACTCATTCTAACAGTGCAGTGTGCATACCTCCATGTGGACATATTCTAACAGTTCAGTGTGCACACCTCCATGTGGACACACTCATTCTAACAGTTCAGTGTGCACACCTCCACAGGGATACACTCATTCTAACAGTTCAGTGTGCACATCTCCATGTGGACACAATCATTCTAACAGTTCACTGTGCACACCTCCAAGTGGGCACACTCATTCTAACAGTTCAGTGTGCACACCTCCATGTGGGCACACTCATTCTAACAGTTCAGTGTGCACACCTCCATGTGGACACAGTCATTCTAACAGTTCAGTGTGCACACTTCCATGTGGACACACTCATTCTAACAGTTCAGTGTGCACACCTCCACAGGGATACACTCATTTTAACAGTTCAGTGTGCACATCTCCATGTGGACACACTCATTCTAAAAGTTCACTGTGCACACTTCCAGGTGGGCACACTCATTCTAACAGTTCAGTGTGCACACCTCCATGTGGGCACACTCATTCTAACAGTTCAGTGTGCACACTTACTTGTGGACACACTCATTCTAACAGTTCAGTGTGCACACCTCCACAGGGATACACTCATTTTAACAGTTCAGTGTGCACATCTCCATGTGGACACATTCATTCTAACAGTTCACTGTGCACACTTCCATGTGGGCACACTCATTCTAACAGTTCAGTGTGCACACCTCCATGTGGGCACACTCCTTCTAACAGTTAACTGTGCACACTTAAATGTGGACACACTCATTCTAACAGTTCAGTGTCTACACCTCCATGTGGACACACTCATTCTAACATTTCAGTGTGCACACCTCCACAGGGACACACTCATTCTAACAGTTCAGTGTGCACACCTCCATGTGGACACACTCATTCTAACAATTAAATGTGTACACCTCCATGTGGACATATTCTAACACTTCAGTGTGCTCACCTCCATGTAGACACACTCATTCTAACATTTCAGTGTGCACACCTCCACAGGGACACAATCATTCTAACAATTCAGTGTGCACACCTCCATGCAGACACAGTCATTCTAACAGTTCAGTGTGTACACCTCCATGTAGACTCACTCATTCTAACATTTCAGTGTGCACACCTCCACAGGGACACAGTCATTCTAACAGTTCAGTGTGCACACCACCATGCATACACAGTCATTCTAACATTTCAGTGTGCACACCTCCACAGGGACACACTCATTCTAACAGTTCAGTGTGCTCACCTCCATGTGGACACACTCATTCTAACAGTACAGTGTGCACACCTCCATTTGGACATATTCTAACAGTTCAGTGTGAACACCTCCATGTGGGCACACTCATTCTAACAGTTCAGTGTGCACACCTCCATGTGGACACACTCATTCTAACAGTTCAGTGTGCACACCTCCATGTGGGCACACTCATTCTAACAGTTCAGTGTGCACACCTCCATGTGGACACAGTCATTCTAACAGTTGAGTGTGCACACCTCCATGTGGGCACACTCATTCTAACAGTTCAGTGTGCACACCTCCATGTGGACACACTCATTCTAACAGTTCAGTGTGCACACCTCCATGTGGACAAATTCTAACACTTCAGTGTGCACACCTCCATGTGGACACATGCATTCTAACATTTCAGTGTGCACAGCTCCAAAGGGACACACTCATTCTAACAGTTCAGTGTGCACTCCTCCATGTGGACACACTCATTCTAACAGTTCAGTGTGCACACCTCCATGTGGACACATACATACTAACAGTTCACTGTGCACAACTCCATGTGGACACACTCATTCTAACAGTTCAGTGTGCACACCTCCATGTGGACACACTCATTCTAACAGTTCAGTGTGCACACCTCCATGTGGACACACTCATTCTAACAGTTCAGAGTGCACACCTGAACAGGGACACACTCATTCTAACATTTCAGTGTGCACACCTCCACAGGGACACACTCATTCTAACAGTTCAGAGTGCACACCTCCATGTGGACACAGTCATTCTAACAGTTCAGTGTGCACACCTCCATGTGGACACACTCATTCTAACAGTTCAGTGTGCACACGTCCATGTGGACACACTCATTCTAACAGTTCAGTGTGCACACCTCCACGTGGACACACTCATTCTAACAGTTCAGTGTGCACAAATCCATGTGGGCACACTCATTCTAACAGTTCAGTGTGCACACCTCCATGTGGACACACTCATTCTAACAGTTCAGTGTGCACACCTCCATGTGGGCACACTCATTCTAACAGTTCAGTGTGCACACCTCCTTGTGGACACACTCTTTCTAACAGTACAGTGTGCACACCTCCATGTGGACATATTCTAACAGTTCAGTGTGCACACCTCCATGTTGACCCACTCATTCTAACAGTTCAGTGTGCACACCTCCATGTGGACACACACATTCTAACAGTTCAGTGTGCACACCTCCATGTGGACACACTCATTCTAACAGTTCAGTGTGCACATCTCCACAGGGACACACACATTCTAACAGTTCAGTGTGCACACTTCCATGTGGGCACACTCATTCTAACAGTTCAGTGTGCACACCTCCATGTGGGCACACTCATTCTAACAGATGAGTGCACACCTCCATGTGTGCACACTCATTATAACAGTTCAGTGTGCACACCTCCATGTGGACACACTTATTCTAACAGTTCAGTGTGCACACCTCCATGTGGACACACTCATTCTAACAGTTCAATGTGCACACCTCCATGTGGACACACTCATTCTAACAGTTCAGTGTGCACACCTCCATGTGGACAAATGTTAACACTTCAGTGTGCACACCTCCATGTGGACACACTCTTTCTAACAATTCAGTGTGCACACCTCCATGCAGACACAGTCATTCTAACAGATCAGTATCCACACCTCCATGTGGACACACTCATTCTAACATTTCAGTGTGCACACCTCCAGAGGGACACAATCATTCTAACAGTTCAGTGTGCACCCCTCCATGTGGACATAATCATTCTAACAGTTCAGTGTGCACACCTCCACAAGGACACACTCATTCTATCAGTTCAGTGTGCACACCTGCATGTGGACACAATCATTCTAACAGTTCAGTGTGCACACTTCCATGAGGACACACTCATTCTAACAGTTCAGTGTGCACACCTCCACAGGAACACACTCATTCTAACATTTCAGTGTGCACACCTCCACAGGGACACACTCATTCTAACATTTCAATGTGCACACCTCCATGTGGACACACTCATTCTAACAGTTCAATGTGCTCGCCTCCATGTGGACACATTCTAACAGTTCAGTGTGCTCACCTCCATGTAGACACACTCATTCTATCAATTCAGTGTGCACACCTCCATGTGGACACACTCATTCTAACATTTCAGTGTGCATACCTCCACAGGGACACACTCATTCTAACAGTTCAGTGTGCACACCTCCATGTAGACACACTCATTCTAACAGTTCAGTGTGCACACCTCCATGTGGGCACACTCATTCTAACAGTTCAGTGTGCACACATATATGTGGACACACTCATTCTAACAGTTCAATGTGCACACCTCCATGTGGACACACTCATTCTAACAGTTCAATGTGCACACCTCCATGTGGATACATTCTAACACTTCAGTGTGCTCACCTCCATGTAGACACACTCATTCTAACATTTCAGTGTGCACACCTCCACAAGGACACAATCACTCTAATAATTCAGTGTGCACACCTCCATGCAGACACAGTCATTCTAACAGTTCAGTGTGCACACCTACATGTGGACACATTCTAACAGTTCAGTGTGCACACCTCCATGTGGACACACTCATTCTAACAGTTCAGTGTGCAAACTTCCATGTGGACACACTCATTCTAACAGTTCAGTGTGCACAACTCCATGTGGACACACTCATTCTAACAGTTCAGTGTGCACACCTCCATGTGGACACAATCATTCTAACATTTCAGTTTTCACATCTCCTTGTGGGCACACTCATTCTAACAGTTCAGTGTGCACACCTACATGTGGACACACTCATTCTAACAGTTCAGTGTGCACACCTCCATGTGGACACATTCATTCTAACAGTTCAGAGTGCACACCTCAACAGGGACACACTCATTCTAACATTTCAGTGTGCACACCTCCATAGGGACACACTCATTCTAACAGTTCAGTGTGCACACCTCCATATGGACACACTCATTCTAACAGTTCAGTGTGCATACCTCCATGTGGACACCCTCATTCCAACAGTTCAGTGTGCACACCTCAATGTGGACACACACACTCTAACAGTTCAGTGTGCACACCTCCACAGGGATACACTCATTCTAACAGTTCAGTGTGCACACCACCATGTGGACAAATGCTAATACTTCAGTGTGCACACCTCCATGTGGACACAATCATTCTAACAGTTCACTGTGCACACCTCAGTGTGGGCACACTCATTCTAACAGTTCAGTTTGCACACCTCCATGTGGGCACACTCATTCTAACAGTTCAGTATGCACAACTCCATGTGGGCACACTCATTCTAACAGTTCAGTGTGAACACCTCCATGTGGGCACACTCATTCTAACAGTTCAGTGTGCACACCTCCATGTGGGCACAGTCAATCTAACAGTTCAGTGTGCACACATCCATGTGGGCACACTCATTCTAACAGTTCAGTGTGCACACCTCCATGTGGACACACTCATTCTAACAGTTCAGTGTGCACACCTCCATGTGGACACACTCATTCTAACAGTTCAGTGTGCACACCTCCATGTGGGCACACTCAATCTAACAGTTCAGTGTGCACACCTCCATGTGGACACACTCATTCTAACATTTCAGTGTGCAAACCTCCGCAGGGACACAATCATTCTAACAGTACAGTGTGCACACCTCCATGCATACACATTCATTCTAACAGTTCAGTGTGCACACCACCACAGGGACACACTCATTCTAACAGTTCAGTGTGCACACCTCCATGTGGACACACTCATTCTAACAGTACAGTGTGCATACCTCCATGTGGACATATTCTAACAGTTCAGTGTGCACACCTCCATGTGGACACACTCATTCTAACAGTTCAGTGTGCACACCTCCATGTGGTCACACTCATTCTAACATTTCAGTGTGCACACCTCCACAGGGACACACTCATTCTAACAGTTCAGTGTGCACACCTCCATGTCGACACACTCATTCTAACAGTTCAGTGTGCACACCTCCATGTGGGCACACTCATTCTAACATTTCAGTGTGCACACCTCCACAGGGACACACTCATTCTAACAGTTCAGTGTGCACACCTCCATGTCGACACACTCATTCTAACATTTCAGTGTGCACACCTCCATGTGGGCACACTCATTCTAACAGTTCAGTGTGCACACCTCCATGTGGACACAGTCATTCTAACAGTTCAGTGTGCACAATTCCATGTGGACACACTCATTCTAACAGTTCAGTGTGCACACCTCCACAGGGATACACTCATTTTAACAGTTCAGTGTGCACATCTCCATGTGGACACACTCATTCTAAAAGTTCACTGTGCACACTTCCAGGTGGGCACACTCATTCTAACAGTTCAGTGTGCACACCTCCATGTGGGCACACTCATTCTAACAGTTCAGTGTGCACACTTACTTGTGGACACACTCATTCTAACAGTTCAGTGTGCACACCTCCACAGGGATACACTCATTTTAACAGTTCAGTGTGCACATCTCCATGTGGACACATTCATTCTAACAGTTCACTGTGCACACTTCCATGTGGGCACACTCATTCTAACAGTTCAGTGTGCACACCTCCATGTGGGCACACTCCTTCTAACAGTTAACTGTGCACACTTAAATGTGGACACACTCATTCTAACAGTTCAGTGTCTACACCTCCATGTGGACACACTCATTCTAACATTTCAGTGTGCACACCTCCACAGGGACACACTCATTCTAACAGTTCAGTGTGCACACCTCCATGTGGACACACTCATTCTAACAATTAAATGTGTACACCTCCATGTGAACATATTCTAACACTTCAGTGTGCTCACCTCCATGTAGACACACTCATTCTAACATTTCAGTGTGCACACCTCCACAGGGACACAATCATTCTAACAATTCAGTGTGCACACCTCCATGCAGACACAGTCATTCTAACAGTTCAGTGTGTACACCTCCATGTAGACTCACTCATTCTAACATTTCAGTGTGCACACCTCCACAGGGACACAGTCATTCTAACAGTTCAGTGTGCACACCACCATGCATACACAGTCATTCTAACATTTCAGTGTGCACACCTCCACAGGGACACACTCATTCTAACAGTTCAGTGTGCTCACCTCCATGTGGACACACTCATTCTAACAGTACAGTGTGCACACCTCCATTTGGACATATTCTAACAGTTCAGTGTGAACACCTCCATGTGGGCACACTCATTCTAACAGTTCAGTGTGCACACCTCCATGTGGACACACTCATTCTAACAGTTCAGTGTGCACACCTCCATGTGGGCACACTCATTCTAACAGTTCAGTGTGCACAACTCCATGTGGGCACAGTCATTCTAACATTTCAGTGTGCACACCTCCATGTGGGCACACTCATTCTAACATTTGAGTGTGCACACCTCCATGTGGACACAGTCATTCTAACAGTTGAATGTGCACACCTCCATGTGGGCACACTCATTCTAACAGTTCAGTGTGCACACCTCCATGTGGACACACTCATTCTAACAGTTCAGTGTGCACACCTCCATGTGGACAAATTCTAACACTTCAGTGTGCACACCTCCATGTGGACACATACATTCTAACATTTCAGTGTGCACAGCTCCAAAGGGACACACTCATTCTAACAGTTCAGTGTGCACTCCTCCATGTGGACACACTCATTCTAACAGTTCAGTGTGCACACCTCCATGTGGACACATACATACTAACAGTTCACTGTGCACACCTCCATGTGGACACACTCATTCTAACAGTTCAGTGTGCACACCTCCATGTGGACACACTCATTCTAACAGTTCAGAGTGCACACCTGAACAGGGACACACTCATTCTAACATTTCAGTGTGCACACCTCCACAGGGACACACTCATTCTAACAGTTCAGAGTGCACACCTCCATGTGGACACAGTCATTCTAACAGTTCAGTGTGCACACCTCCATGTGGACACACTCATTCTAACAGTTCAGTGTGCACACGTCCATGTGGACACACTCATTCTAACAGTTCAGTTTGCACACCTCCACAGGGATACAGTCATTCTAACAGTTCAGTGTGCACACCTCCATGTGGACACACTCATTCTAACAGTTCAGTGTGCACACCTCCAGGTGGGCACACTCATTCTATCCGTTCAGTGTGCACACCTCCATGTGGACACACTCATTCTAACTGTTCAGGGTGCACACTTCCATGTGGGCACACTCATTCTAACAGTTCAGTGTGCACAACTCCATGTGGGCACACTCATTCTTACAGTTCAGTGTGCAAAACTCCATGTGGGCAAACTCATTCTAACAGTTCAATGTGCACACCTCCATGTGGGCACACTCATTCTAACAGTTCAGTGTGCACACCTCCATGTGGACACACTCATTCTAACAGTACAGTGGGCACACCTCCATTTGGACATATTCTAACAGTGTGAACACCTCCATGTGGGCCCACTCATTCTAACAGTTCAGTGTGCACACCTCCATGTGGACACACTCATTCTAACAGTTCAGTGTGCAAACCTCCATGTGGGCACACTCATTCTAACAGTTCAGTGTGCACACCTCCATGTGGACACACTCATTCTAATAGTTCACTGTGCACAACTCCATGTGGGCACAGTCATTCTAACAGTTCAGTGTGCACACCTCCATGTGGGCACACTCATTCTAACAGTTGAGTGTGCACACCTCCATGTGGACACACTCATTCTAACAGTTCAGTGTGCACACCTCCATGTGGACACACTCTTTCTAACAGTTCAGTGTGCACACCTCCATGTGGACACACTCATTCTAACAGTTCAGTGTGCACACCTCTATGTGGGCACACTCATTCTAACAGTTCAGTGTGCACACCTCCATGTGGACACACTCATTCTAACAGTTCAGTGTGCACACCTCCATATGGTCACAGTCATTCTAACAGTTCAGTGTGCACAACTCCATGTGGGCACACTCATTCTAACAGTTCAGTGTGCACACCTCCATGTAGACACAGTCATTGTAACAGTTCAGTGTGCACAACTCCATGTGGGCACACACATTCTAACAGTTGAGTGCACACCTCCATGTGGGCACACTCATTATAACAGTTCAGTGTGCACACCTCCATGTGGACACACTTATTCTAACAATTCAGTGTGCACACCTCCACGCAGACAAAGTCATTCTAACAGATCAAGTCCACACCTACATGTGGACACACTCATTCTAACATTTCAGTGTGCACACCTCCACAGGGACACAATCATTCTAACAGTTCAGTGTGCACACCTCCATGTGGACATATACATTCTAACAGTTCAGTGTGCACACCTCCACAAGGATACACTCATTCTATTAGTTCAGTGTGCACACCTGCATGTGGGCACAGTCATTTTAACAGTTCAGTGTATACACTTCCATGTGGTCACAATCATTCTAACAGTTCAGTGTGCACACCTCCATGTGGACACATTCTAACAGTTCAGTGTGCACACCTCCATGTGGACACACTCATTCTAACAGTTCAGTGTGCACACCTCCACAGGGACACACTAATTCTAACAGTTCAGTGTTCACACCTCCATGTGGACACACTCATTCTAACAGTTCACTGTGCACACCTCCATGTGGACACACTCATTCTAACAGTTCAGTGTGTACACCTCCATGTGGACATATTCTAACAGTTCACTGTTCACACCTCCATGTGGGCACACTCATTCTAAAAGTTCAGTGTGCACACCTCCATGTGGACACACTCATTCTAACAGTTCAGTGTGCACACCTCCATGTGGGCATACTCATTCTAACAGTTCAGTGTGCACACCTCTATGTGGGCACACTCATTCTAACAGTTCAGTGTGCACACCTAACAGGGACACACACATTCTAACATTTCAGTGTGCACACCTCCATGTGGGCACACTCATTCTAACAGTTCAGTGTGCACAATTCCATGTGGGCACACTCATTCTAACAGTTCAGTGTGCACACCTCCATGTGGGCACACTCATTCTAACAGTTCAGTGAACACCTCCATGTGGGCACACTCATTATAAGAGTTCAGTGTGCACACCTCCATGTGGACACACTTATTCTAACAGTTCAGTGTGCACACCTCCATGTGGACACACTCATTCTAACAGTTCACTGTGCACACCTCCATGTGGACACACTCATTCTAACAGTTCAGTGTGCACACCTCCATGTGGACAAATGTTAACACTTCAGCGTGCACACCTCCATGTGGACACACTCATTCTAACAATTCAGTGTGCACACCTCCATGCAGACACAGTCATTCTAACAGATCAGTGTCCACACCTCCATGTGGACACACTCATTCTAACAGTTCAGTGTGCACACCTCCACAGGGACACACTCATTCTAACAGTTCAGTGTGCACACCTCCATGTGGACATAATCATTCTAACAGTTCAGTGTGCACACCTCCACAAGGACACACTCATTCTAACAGTTCAGTGTGCACACCTGCATGTGGACACAATCATTCTAACAGTTCAGTGTGCACACCTCCATGAGGACACACTCATTCTAACAGTTCAGTGTGGACACCTCCATGTGGGCACAGTCATTTTAACAGTTCAGTGTGTACACCTCCATGTGGACACACTCATTCTAACAGTTCAGTGTGCACACCTCCATGTGGACACATTCTAACAGTTCAGGGTGCACACCTCCATGTGGACACACTCATTCTAACAGTTCAGTGTGCACACCTCCACAGGGACACACTAATTCTAACAGTTCAGTGTTTACACCTCCATGTGGACACACTCATTCTAACAGTTCAGTGTGCACACCTCCATGTGGGCACACTCATTCTAACAATACAGTGTGCAAACCTCCATGTGGACATATTCTAACAGTTCACTGTGCACACCTCCATGTGGGCACACTCATTCTAAAAGTTCAGTGTGCACACCTCCATGTGGACACACTCATTCTAACAGTTCAGTGTGCACACCTCCATGTGGGCATACTCATTCTAACAGTTCAGTGTGCACACCTCTATGTGGGCACACTCATTCTAACAGTTCAGTGTGCACACCTCCACAGGGACAGACTCATTCTAACATTTCAGTGTGCACACCTCCACAGGGACACACTCATTCTAACAGTTCAATGTGCACGCCTCCATGTGGACACACTCATTCTAACAGTTCAATGTGCTTACCTCCATGTGGACACATTCTAACAGTTCAGTGTGCACACCTCCATGTGGGAACACTCATTCTAACAGTTCAGTGTGCACACCTCCATGTGGACTCACACATTCTAACAGTTCAGTGTGCACACCTCCATGTGGACACACTCATTCTAACAGTTCAGTGTGCACACCTCCACAGGGACACACTCATTCTAACAGTTCAGTGTGCACACCTCCATGTGGACACACTCATTCTAACAGTTCAGTGTGCACAAATCCATGTGGGCACACTCATTCTAACAGTTCAGTGTGCACACCTCCATGTGGACACACTCATTCTAACAGTTCAGTGTGCACACCTCCATGTGGGCACACTCATTCTAACAGTTCAGTGTGCACACCTCCATGTGGACACACTCATTCTAACAGTTCAGTGTGCACACATCCATGTGGGCACACTCATTCTAACAGTTCAGTGTGCACACCTCCATGTGGGCACACTCATTCTAACAGTTCAGTGTACACACCTCCATGTGGACACACTCATTCTAACAGTTCAGTGTGCACACCTCCATGTGGGCCCACTCATTCTAACAGTTCAGTGTTCACACTTCCATGTGGACACACTCATTCTAACAGTTCAGTGTTCACACTTCCATGTGGGCACACTCATTCTAACAGTTCAGTGTGCACACCTCCATGTGGGCACACTCATTCTAACAGTTCACTGTGCCCACTTCCATGTGGACACACTCATTCTAACAGTTCAGTGTGCACACCTCCATGTGGACACACTCATTCTAACAGTTCAGTGTGCACACCTTCACAGAGACACACTCATTCTAACATTTCAGTGTGCACACCTCCACAGGGACACACTCATTCTAACAGTTCAGTGTGCACACCTCCATGTGGACACACTCATACTAACAATTCAATGTGCACACCTCCATGTGGACACATTCTAACAGTTCAGTGTGCTCACCTCCATGTAGACACACTCATTCTAACATTTCAGTGTGCACACCTCCACAGGGACACAATTATTCTAACAGTTCAGTGTGCACACCACCATGCATACACAGTCATTCTACCAGTTCAGTGTGTACACCACCACAGGGACACACTCATTCTAACAGTTCAGTGTGCACACCTCCATGTGGACACACTCATTCTAACAGTACAGTGTGCACACCTCCATGTGGACATATTCTAACAGTTCAGTGTGCACACCTCCATGTAGGCCCACTCATTCTAACAGTTCAGTGTTCACACCTCCATGTGGGCACACTCATTCTAACAGTTCAGTGTGCACACCTCCATGTGGACACACACATTCTAACAGTTCAGTGTGCACACCTCCATGTGGACACACTCATTCTAACAGTTCAATGTGCACACCACCAAAGGGACACACTCATTCTAACAGTTCATTGTGCACACCTCCATGTGGGCACACTCATTCTAACAGTTCAGTGTGCACACCTCCATGTGGACACAGTCATTTTAAAAGTTCAGTGTGCACACCTCCACGTGGACACACTCATTCTAACAGTTCAGTGTGCACACCTCCATGTGGACACATTCTAACAGTTCAGTGTGCACACCTCCATGTGGACACACTCATTCTAACATTTCAGTGTGCACACCTCCACAGGGACATACTCCTTCTAACAGTTCAATGTGCACACCTCCATGTGGACACACTCATTCTAACAGTTCAATGTGCTCACCTCCATGTGGACACATTCTAACATTTCAGTGTGCTCACCTCCATGTAGACACAGTCATTCTAACAGATCAGTGTGCACACCTCAATGTAGACACACTCATTCTAACATTTCAGTGTGCATACCTCCACAGGGACACACTCATTCTAACAGTTCAGTGTGCACACCTCCATGTGGACACACTCATTCTAACAGTACAGTGTGCACACCTCCATGTGGACATATTCTAACAGTTCAGTGTGCACACCTCAATATGGGCACACTCATTCTAACAGTTCAATGTGCACACCTGCATGTGGACACAATCATTCTAACAGTTCAGTGTGCACACCTCCATGAGGACACACTCATTCTAACAGTTCAGTGTGGACACCTCCATGTGGGCACAGTCATTTTAACAGTTCAGTGTGTACACCTCCATGTGGACACCATCATTCTAACAGTTCAGTGTGCACACCTCCATGTGGACACATTCTAACAGTTCAGGGTGCACACCTCCATGTGGACACACTCATTCTAACAGTTCAGTGTGCACACCTCCACAGGGACACACTAATTCTAACAGTTCAGTGTTCACACCTCCATGTGGACACACTCATTCTAACAGTTCAGTGTGCACACCTCCATGTGGGCACACTCATTCTAACAATACAGTGTGCAAACCTCCATGTGGACATATTCTAACAGTTCACTGTGCACACCTCCATGTGGGCACACTCATTCTAAAAGTTCAGTGTGCACACCTCCATGTGGACACACACATTCTAACAGTTCATTGTGCACACCTCCATGTGGGCATACTCATTCTAACAGTTCAGTGTGCACACCTCTATGTGGGCACACTCATTCTAACAGTTCAGTGTGCACACCTCCACAGGGACAGACTCATTCTAACATTTCAGTGTGCACACCTCCACAGGGACACACTCATTCTAACAGTTCAATGTGCACACCTCCATGTGGACACACTCATTCTAACAGTTCAATGTGCTTACCTCCATGTGGACACATTCTAACAGTTAAGTGTGCACACCTCCATGTGGGAACACTCATTCTAACAGTTCAGTGTGCACACCTCCATGTGGACACACTCATTCTAACAGTTCAGTGTGCACACCTCCACAGGGACACACTCATTCTAACAGTTCAGTGTGCACACCTCCATGTGGACACACTCATTCTAACAGTTCAGTGTGCACACCTCCATGTGGGCACACTCATTCTAACAGTTCAGTGTGCACACCTCCATGTGGACACAATCATTCTAACAGTTCAGTGTGCACACATCCATGTGGGCACACTCATTCTAACAGTTCAGTGTGCACACCTCCATGTGGGCACACTCATTCTAACAGTTCAGTGTGCACACTTCCACAGGGACACACTCATTCTAACAGTTTAGTGTGCACACCTCCATGTGGACACACTCATTCTAACAGTTCATTTTGCACACCTCCATGTGGACACACTCATTCTAACAGTTCAGTGTGCACACCTCCATGTGGACAAATTCTAACACTTCAGTGTGCACACCTCCATGTGGACACACTCATTCTAACATTTCAGTGTGCACACCTCCACAGGGACACACTCATTCTAACAGTTCAGTGTGCACACCTCCACAGGGACACACTCATTCTAACAGTTCAGTGTGCACACCTCCATGTGGACACACTCATTCTAACAGTTCAGTGTGCACACCTCCATGTGGACACACTCATTCTAACAGTTCAGTGTTCACACTTCCATGTGGACACACTCATTCTAACAGTTCAGTGTGCACACTTCCATGTGGGCACACTCATTCTAACAGTTCAGTGTGCACACCTCCATGTGGGCACACTCATTCTAACAGTTCAGTGTGCACACCTTCACAGAGACACACTCATTCTAACATTTCAGTGTGCACACCTCCACAGGGACACACTCATTCTAACAGTTCAGTGTGCACACCTCCATGTGGACACACTCATACTAACAATTCAATGTGCACACCTCCATGTGGACACATTCTAACAGTTCAGTGTGCTCACCTCCATGTAGACACACTCATTCTAACATTTCAGTGTGCACACCTCCACAGGGACACAATTATTCTAACAGTTCAGTGTGCACACCACCATGCATACACAGTCATTCTAACAGTTCAGTGTGTACACCACCACAGGGACACACTCATTCTAACAGTTCAGTGTGCACACCTCCATGTGGACACACTCATTCTAACAGTACAGTGTGCACACCTCCATGTGGACATATTCTAACAGTTCAGTGTGCACACCTCCATGTAGGCCCACTCATTCTAACAGTTCAGTGTTCACACCTCCATGTGGGCACACTCATTCTAACAGTTCAGTGTGCACACCTCCATGTGGACACACACATTCTAACAGTTCAGTGTGCACACCTCCATGTGGACACACTCATTCTAACAGTTCAATGTGCACACCACCAAAGGGACACACTCATTCTAACAGTTCAGTGTGCACACCTCCATGTGGACACACTCATTCTAACAGTTCAGTGTGCACACCTCCATGTGGACACAGTCATTTTAAAAGTTCAGTGTGCACACCTCCACGTGGACACACTCATTCTAACAGTTCAGTGTGCACACCTCCATGTGGACACATTCTAACAGTTCAGTGTGCACACCTCCATGTGGACACACTCATTCTAACATTTCAGTGTGCACACCTCCACAGGGACATACTCCTTCTAACAGTTCAATGTGCACACCTCCATGTGGACACACTCATTCTAACAGTTCAATGTGCTCACCTCCATGTGGACACATTCTAACATTTCAGTGTGCTCACCTCCATGTAGACACAGTCATTCTAACAGATCAGTGTGCACACCTCAATGTAGACACACTCATTCTAACATTTCAGTGTGCATACCTCCACAGGGACACACTCATTCTAACAGTTCAGTGTGCACACCTCCATGTGGACACACTCATTCTAACAGTACAGTGTGCACACCTCCATGTGGACATATTCTAACAGTTCAGTGTGCACACCTCAATATGGGCACACTCATTCTAACAGTTCAGTGTGCACACCTGCATGTGGACACAATCATTCTAACAGTTCAGTGTGCACACCTCCATGAGGACACACTCATTCTAACAGTTCAGTGTGGACACCTCCATGTGGGCACAGTCATTTTAACAGTTCAGTGTGTACACCTCCATGTGGACACCATCATTCTAACAGTTCAGTGTGCACACCTCCATGTGGACACATTCTAACAGTTCAGGGTGCACACCTCCATGTGGACACACTCATTCTAACAGTTCAGTGTGCACACCTCCAAGGGGACACACTAATTCTAACAGTTCAGTGTTCACACCTCCATGTGGACACACTCATTCTAACAGTTCAGTGTGCACACCTCCATGTGGGCACACTCATTCTAACAATACAGTGTGCAAACCTCCATGTGGACATATTCTAACAGTTCACTGTGCACACCTCCATGTGGGCACACTCATTCTAAAAGTTCAGTGTGCACACCTCCATGTGGACACACTCATTCTAACAGTTCAGTGTGCACACCTCCATGTGGGCATACTCATTCTAACAGTTCAGTGTGCACACCTCTATGTGGGCACACTCATTCTAACAGTTCAATGTGCACACCTCCATGTGGACACACTCATTCTAACAGTTCAATGTGCTTACCTCCATGTGGACACATTCTAACAGTTAAGTGTGCACACCTCCATGTGGGAACACTCATTCTAACAGTTCAGTGTGCACACCTCCATGTGGACACACTCATTCTAACAGTTCAGTGTGCACACCTCCACAGGGACACACTCATTCTAACAGTTCAGTGTGCACACCTCCATGTGGACACACTCATTCTAACAGTTCAGTGTGCACACCTCCATGTGGGCACATTCATTCTAACAGTTCAGTGTGCACACCTCCATGTGGACACACTCATTCTAACAGTTCAGTGTGCACACATCCATGTGGGCACACTCATTCTAACAGTTCAGTGTGCACACCTCCATGTGGGCACACTCATTCTAACAGTTCAGTGTGCACACTTCCACAGGGACACACTCATTCTAACAGTTCAGTGTGCACACCTCCATGTGGACACACTCATTCTAACAGTTCATTTTGCACACCTCCATGTGGACACACTCATTCTAACAGTTCAGTGTGCACACCTCCATGTGGACAAATTCTAACACTTCAGTGTGCACACCTCCATGTGGACACACTCATTCTAACATTTCAGTGTGCACACCTCCACAGGGACACACTCATTCTAACAGTTCAGTGTGCACACCTCCACAGGGACACACTCATTCTAACAGTTCAGTGTGCACACCTCCATGTGGACACACTCATTCTAACAGTTCAGTGTGCACACCTCCATGTGGACACACTCATTCTAACAGTTCAGTGTTCACACTTCCATGTGGACACACTCATTCTAACAGTTCAGTGTTCACACTTCCATGTGGGCACACTCATTCTAACAGTTCAGTGTGCACACCTCCATGTGGGCACACTCATTCTAACAGTTCACTGTGCCCACTTCCATGTGGACACACTCATTCTAACAGTTCAGTGTGCACACCTCCATGTGGACACACTCATTCTAACAGTTCAGTGTGCACACCTCCACAGGTACACACTCATTCTAACATTTCAGTGTGCACACCTCCACAGGGACACACTCATTCTAACAGTTCAGTGTGCACACCTCCATGTGGACACACTCATACTAACAATTCAATGTGCACACCTCCATGTGGACACATTCTAACAGTTCAGTGTGCTCACCTCCATGTAGACACACTCATTCTAACATTTCAGTGTGCACACCTCCACAGGGACACAATTATTCTAACAGTTCAGTGTGCACACCACCATGCATACACAGTTATTCTAACAGTTCAGTGTGCACACCACCACAGGGACACACTCATTCTAACAGTTCAGTGTGCACACCTCCATGTGGACACACTCATTCTAACAGTACAGTGTGCACACCTCCATGTGGACATATTCTAACAGTTCAGTGTGCACACCTCCATGTAGGCCCACTCATTCTAACAGTTCAGTGTTCACACCTCCATGTGGGCACACTCATTCTAACAGTTCAGTGTGCACACCTCCATGTGGACACACACATTCTAACAGTTCAGTGTGCACACCTCCATGTGGACACACTCATTCTAACAGTTCAATGTGCACACCACCAAAGGGACACACTCATTCTAACAGTTCAGTGTGCACACCTCCATGTGGACACACTCATTCTAACAGTTCAGTGTGCACACCTCCATGTGGACACAGTCATTTTAAAAGTTCAGTGTGCACACCTCCACGTGGACACACTCATTCTAACAGTTCAGTGTGCACACCTCCATGTGGACACATTCTAACAGTTCAGTGTGCACACCTCCATGTGGACACACTCATTCTAACATTTCAGTGTGCACACCTCCACAGGGACATACTCCTTCTAACAGTTCAATGTGCACACCTCCATGTGGACACACTCATTCTAACAGTTCAATGTGCTCACCTCCATGTGGACACATTCTAACATTTCAGTGTGCTCACCTCCATGTAGACACAGTCATTCTAACAGATCAGTGTGCACACCTCAATGTAGACACACTCATTCTAACATTTCAGTGTGCATACCTCCACAGGGACACACTCATTCTAACAGTTCAGTGTGCACACCTCCATGTGGACACACTCATTCTAACAGTACAGTGTGCACACCTCCATGTGGACATATTCTAACAGTTCAGTGTGCACACCTCAATATGGGCACACTCATTCTAACATTTCAGTGTGCACACCTCCACAGGGACACACTCATTCTAACAGTTCAGTGTGCACACCTCCATGTGGACACACTCATTCTAACAGTTCAGTGTGCACACCTCCATGTGGGCACACTCATTCTAACAGTTCAGTGTGCACACCTCCATGTGGACACACTCATTCTAACAGTTCAGTGTGCACAACTCCATGTGGACACAGTCATTCTAACAGTTCAGTGTGCACACCTCCATGTGGACACACTCATTCTAACAGTTCAGTGTGCACACTTCCATGTGGACACACTCATTCTAACAGTTCAGTGTGCACACCTCCACAGGGAGACACTCATTTTAACAGTTCAGTGTGCACATCTCCATGTGGACACACTCATTCTAACAGTTCACTGTGCACACCTCCATGTGGACACACTCATTATAACAGTTCAGTGTGCACACCTCCACAGGGACACACTCATTCTAACAGTTCAGTGTGCATACGTCTATGTGGGCACACTCATTCTAACAGTTCAGTGTGCACACCTCCATGTGGACACACTCATTCTAACAGTTCAGTGTGCACACCTCTATGTGGGCACACTCATTCTAACAGTTCAGTGTGCACACCTCCATGTGGACACACTCATTCTAACAGTTCAGTGTGCACACCTCCGTATGGACACAGTCATTCTAACAGTTTAGTGTGCACAACTCCATGTGGGCACACTCATTCTAACAGTTCAGTGTGCACACCTCCATGTGGACACAGTCAATCTAACAGTTCAGTGTGCCCAACTCCATGTGGGCACACTGATTCTAACAGATCAGTGTGCACACCTCCATGTGGACACACTCATTCTAACAGTTCAGTGTGTACACCTCCATGTGGGCACACTCATTCTAACAGTTCAGTGTGCACACCTCCATGTGGGCACACTCATTGTAACATTTGAGTGTGCACACCTCCATGTGGACACAGTCATTCTAACAGTTGAGTGTGCACACCTCCATGTGGGCACACTCATTCTAACAGTTCAGTGTGCACACCTCCATGTGGACACACTCATTCTAACAGTTCAGTATGCACACCTCCATGTGGACAAATTCTAACACTTCAGTGTGCACACCTCCATGTGAACACATACATTCTAACAGTTCAGAGTGCACACCTGAACAGGGACACACTCATTCTAACATTTCAGTGTGCACACCTCCACAGGGACACACTCATTCTAACAGTTCAGTGTGTACACCTCCATGTGGACACACTCATTCTAACAGTTCATTGTGCACAGCTCCAAAGGGTCACACTCATTCTAACAGTTCAGTGTGCACTCCTCCATGTGGACACACTCATTCTAACAGTTCAGTGTGCACACCTCCATGTGGACACATACATACTAATAGTTCACTGTGCACACCTCCATTTGGACACACTCATTCTAACAGTTCAGTGTGCACACCTCCATGTGGACACACTCATTCTAACAGTTCAGAGTGCACACCTGAACAGGGACACACTCATTCTAACATTTCAGTGTGCATACCTCCACAGGGACACACTCATTCTAACAGTTCAGTGTGTACACCTCCATGTGGGCACACTCATTCTAACAATACAGTGTGCACACCTCCATGTGGACATATTCTAACAGTTCACTGTGCACACCTCCATGTGGGCACACTCATTCTAAAAGTTCCGTGTGCACACCTCCATGTGGACACATTCATTCTAACAGTTCAGTGTGCACACCTCCATGTGGACACACTCATTCTAACAGTTCAGTGTGCACACCTCCATGTGGACACACTCATTCTAACAGTTCAGTGTTCACACTTCCATGTGGACACACTCATTCTAACAGTTCAGTGTTCACACTTCCATGTGGGCACACTCATTCTAACAGTTCAGTGTGCACACCTCCATGTGGGCACACTCATTCTAACAGTTCACTGTGCCCACTTCCATGTGGACACACTCATTCTAACAGTTCAGTGTGCACACCTCCATGTGGACACACTCATTCTAACAGTTCAGTGTGCACACCTCCACAGGGACACACTCATTCTAACAGTTCAGTGTGCACACCTCCATGTGGACAAATTCTAACACTTCAGTGTGCACACCTCCATGTGGACACACTCATTCTAACATTTCAGTGTGCACACCTCGACAGGGACACACTCATTCTAACAGTTCAGTGTGCACACCTCCACAGGGACACACTCATTCTAACAGTTCAGTGTGCACACCTCCATGTGGACACACTCATTCTAACAGTTCAGTGTGCACACCTCCATGTGGGCCCACTCATTCTAACAGTTCAGTGTTCACACTTCCATGTGGACACACTCATTCTAACAGTTCAGTGTTCACACTTCCATGTGGGCACACTCATTCTAACAGTTCAGTGTGCACACCTCCATGTGGGCACACTCATTCTAACAGTTCACTGTGCCCACTTCCATGTGGACACACTCATTCTAACAGTTCAGTGTGCACACCTCCATGTGGACACACTCATTCTAACAGTTCAGTGTGCACACCTTCACAGGGACACACTCATTCTAACATTTCAGTGTGCACACCTCCACAGGGACACACTCATTCTAACAGTTCAGTGTGCACACCTCTATGTGGACACACTCATACTAACAATTCAATGTGCACACCTCCATGTGGACACATTCTAACAGTTCAGTGTGCTCACCTCCATGTAGACACACTCATTCTAGCATTTCAGTGTGCACACCTCCACAGGGACACAATTACTCTAACAGTTCAGTGTGCACACCACCATGCATACACAGTCATTCTAACAGTTCAGTGTGTACACCACCACAGGGACACACTCATAATAACAGTTCAGTGTGCACACCTCCATGTGGACACACTCATTCTAACAGTACAGTGTGCACACCTCCATGTGGACATATTCTAACAGTTCAGTGTGCACACCTCCATGTAGGCCCACTCATTCTAACAGTTCAGTGTTCACACCTCCATGTGGGCACACTCATTCTAACAGTTCAGTGTGCACACCTCCATGTGGACACACACATTCTAACAGTTCAGTGTGCACACCTCCATGTGGACACACTCATTCTAACAGTTCAATGTGCACACCACCAAAGGGACACACTCATTCTAACAGTTCAGTGTGCACACCTCCATGTGGACACACTCATTCTAACAGTTCAGTGTGCACACCTCCATGTGGACACAGTCATTTTAAAAGTTCAGTGTGCACACCTCCACGTGGACACACTCATTCTAACAGTTCAGTGTGCACACCTCCATGTGGACACATTCTAACAGTTCAGTGTGCACACCTCCATGTGGACACACTCATTCTAACATTTCAGTGTGCACACCTCCACAGGGACATACTCCTTCTAACAGTTCAATGTGCACACCTCCATGTGGACACACTCATTCTAACAGTTCAATGTGCTCACCTACATGTGGACACATTCTAACATTTCAGTGTTCTCACCTCCATGTAGACACAGTCATTCTAACAGATCAGTGTGCACACCTCAATGTAGACACACTCATTCTAACATTTCAGTGTGCATACCTCCACAGGGACACACTCATTCTAACAGTTCAGTGTGCACACCTCCATGTGGACACACTCATTCTAACAGTACAGTGTGCACACCTCCATGTGGACATATTCTAACAGTTCAGTGTGCACACCTCAATATGGGCACACTCATTCTAACAGTTCAGTGTGCACACCTGCATGTGGACACAATCATTCTAACAGTTCAGTGTGCACACCTCCATGAGGACACACTCATTCTAACAGTTCAGTGTGGACACCTCCATGTGGGCACAGTCATTTTAACAGTTCAGTGTGTACACCTCCATGTGGACACCATCATTCTAACAGTTCAGTGTGCACACCTCCATGTGGACACATTCTAACAGTTCAGGGTGCACACCTCCATGTGGACACACTCATTCTAACAGTTCAGTGTGCACACCTCCACAGGGACACACTAATTCTAACAGTTCAGTGTTCACACCTCCATGTGGACACACTCATTCTAACAGTTCAGTGTGCACACCTCCATGTGGGCACACTCATTCTAACAATACAGTGTGCAAACCTCCAATGTGGACATATTCTAACAGTTCACTGTGCACACCTCCATGTGGGCACACTCATTCTAAAAGTTCAGTGTGCACACCTCCATGTGGACACACTCATTCTAACAGTTCAGTGTGCACACCTCCATGTGGGCATACTCATTCTAACAGTTCAGTGTGCACACCTCTATGTGGGCACACTCATTCTAACAGTTCAGTGTGCACACCTCCACAGGGACAGACTCATTCTAACATTTCAGTGTGCACACCTCCACAGGGACACACTCATTCTAACAGTTCAGTGTGCACACCTCTATGTGGACACACTCATACTAACAATTCAATGTGCACACCTCCATGTGGACACATTCTAACAGTTCAGTGTGCTCACCTCCATGTAGACACACTCATTCTAACATTTCAGTGTGCACACCTCCACAGGGACACAATTATTCTAACAGTTCAGTGTGCACACCACCATGCATACACAGTTATTCTAACAGTTCAGTGTGCACACCACCACAGGGACACACTCATTCTAACAGTTCAGTGTGCACACCTCCATGTGGACACACTCATTCTAACAGTACAGTGTGCACACCTCCATGTGGACATATTCTAACAGTTCAGTGTGCACACCTCCATGTAGGCCCACTCATTCTAACAGTTCAGTGTTCACACCTCCATGTGGGCACACTCATTCTAACAGTTCAGTGTGCACACCTCCATGTGGACACACACATTCTAACAGTTCAGTGTGCACACCTCCATGTGGACACACTCATTCTAACAGTTCAATGTGCACACCACCAAAGGGACACACTCATTCTAACAGTTCAGTGTGCACACCTCCATGTGGACACACTCATTCTAACAGTTCAGTGTGCACACCTCCATGTGGACACAGTCATTTTAAAAGTTCAGTGTGCACACCTCCACGTGGACACACTCATTCTAACAGTTCAGTGTGCACACCTCCATGTGGACACATTCTAACAGTTCAGTGTGCACACCTCCATGTGGACACACTCATTCTAACATTTCAGTGTGCACACCTCCACAGGGACATACTCCTTCTAACAGTTCAATGTGCACACCTCCATGTGGACACACTCATTCTAACAGTTCAATGTGCTCACCTCCATGTGGACACATTCTAACATTTCAGTGTGCTCACCTCCATGTAGACACAGTCATTCTAACAGATCAGTGTGCACACCTCAATGTAGACACACTCATTCTAACATTTCAGTGTGCATACCTCCACAGGGACACACTCATTCTAACAGTTCAGTGTGCACACCTCCATGTGGACACACTCATTCTAACAGTACAGTGTGCACACCTCCATGTGGACATATTCTAACAGTTCAGTGTGCACACCTCAATATGGGCACACTCATTCTAACATTTCAGTGTGCACACCTCCACAGGGACACACTCATTCTAACAGTTCAGTGTGCACACCTCCATGTGGACACACTCATTCTAACAGTTCAGTGTGCACACCTCCATGTGGGCACACTCATTCTAACAGTTCAGTGTGCACACCTCCATGTGGACACACTCATTCTAACAGTTCAGTGTGCACACCTCCATGTGGACACAGTCATTCTAACAGTTCAGTGTGCACACCTCCATGTGGACACACTCATTCTAACAGTTCAGTGTGCACACTTCCATGTGGACACACTCATTCTAACAGTTCAGTGTGCACACCTCCACAGGGAGACACTCATTTTAACAGTTCAGTGTGCACATCTCCATGTGGACACACTCATTCTAACAGTTCACTGTGCACACCTCCATGTGGACACACTCATTATAACAGTTCAGTGTGCACACCTCCACAGGGACACACTCATTCTAACAGTTCAGTGTGCATACGTCTATGCGGGCACACTCATTCTAACAGTTCAGTGTGCACACCTCCATGTGGACACACTCATTCTAACAGTTCAGTGTGCACACCTCTATGTGGGCACACTCATTCTAACAGTTCAGTGTGCACACCTCCATGTGGACACACTCATTCTAACAGTTCAGTGTGCACACCTCCGTATGGACACAGTCATTCTAACAGTTTAGTGTGCACAACTCCATGTGGGCACACTCATTCTAACAGTTCAGTGTGCACACCTCCATGTGGACACAGTCAATCTAACAGTTCAGTGTGCCCAACTCCATGTGGGCACACTGATTCTAACAGATCAGTGTGCACACCTCCATGTGGACACACTCATTCTAACAGTTCAGTGTGCACACCTCCATGTGGGCACACTCATTCTAACAGTTCAGTGTGCACACCTCCATGTGGGCACACTCATTCTAACATTTGAGTGTGCACACCTCCATGTGGACACAGTCATTCTAACAGTTGAGTGTGCACACCTCCATGTGGGCACACTCATTCTAACAGTTCAGTGTGCACACCTCCATGTGGACACACTCATTCTAACAGTTCAGTATGCACACCTCCATGTGGACAAATTCTAACACTTCAGTGTGCACACCTCCATGTGAACACATACATTCTAACAGTTCAGAGTGCACACCTGAACAGGGACACACTCATTCTAACATTTCAGTGTGCACACCTCCACAGGGACACACTCATTCTAACAGTTCAGTGTGTACACCTCCATGTGGACACACTCATTCTAACAGTTCATTGTGCACAGCTCCAAAGGGTCACACTCATTCTAACAGTTCAGTGTGCACTCCTCCATGTGGACACACTCATTCTAACAGTTCAGTGTGCACACCTCCATGTGGACACATACATACTAATAGTTCACTGTGCACACCTCCATTTGGACACACTCATTCTAACAGTTCAGTGTGCACACCTCCATGTGGACACACTCATTCTAACAGTTCAGAGTGCACACCTGAACAGGGACACACTCATTCTAACATTTCAGTGTGCATACCTCCACAGGGACACACTCATTCTAACAGTTCAGTGTGTACACCTCCATGTGGGCACACTCATTCTAACAATACAGTGTGCACACCTCCATGTGGACATATTCTAACAGTTCACTGTGCACACCTCCATGTGGGCACACTCATTCTATAAGTTCCGTGTGCACACCTCCATGTGGACACATTCATTCTAACAGTTCAGTGTTCACACCTCCATGTGGACACACTCATTCTAACAGTTCAGTGTGCACACCCCCACAGGGACACACTAATTCTAACAGTTCAGTGTGCACACCTCCATGTGGACACACTCATTCTAACAGTTCAATGTGGTCACCTCCATGTGGGCACAGTCATTTTAACAGTTCAGTGTGTACACCTCCATGTGGACACAATCATTCTAACAGTTCAGTGTGCACACCTCCATGAGGACACACTCATTCTAACAGTTCAGTGTGCACACCTCCATGAGGACACACTCATTCTAACAGTTCAGTGTGCACACCTCCATGTGGACAAATGTTAACACTTCAGTGTGCACACCTCCATGTGGACACACTCATTCTAACAATTCAGTGTGCACACCTCCATGCAGACACAGTCATTCTAACAGATCAGTGTCCACACCTCCATGTGGACACACTCATTCTAACAGTTCAGTGTGCACACCTCCACAGGGACACACTCATTCTAACAGTTCAGTGTGCACACCTCCATGTGGACACACTCATTCTAACAGTTCAGTGTGCACACCTCCATGTGGACACACTCATTCTAACAGTTCAGTGTGCACACCTCCATGTGGACACACTCATTCTAACAGTTCAGTGTTCACACTTCCATGTGGACACACTCATTCTAACAGTTCAGTGTTCACACTTCCATGTGGGCACACTCATTCTAACAGTTCACTGTGCACACCTCCATGTGGGCACACTCATTCTAACAGTTCACTGTGCCCACTTCCATGTGGACACACTCATTCTAACAGTTCAGTGTGCACACCTCCATGTGGACACACTCATTCTAACAGTTCAGTGTGCACACCTCCACAGGGACACACTCATTCTAACAGTTCAGTGTGCACACCTCCATGTGGACAAATTCTAACACTTCAGTGTGCACACCTCCATGTGGACACACTCATTCTAACATTTCAGTGTGCACACCTCCACAGGGACACACTCATTCGAACAGTTCAGTGTGCACACCTCCACAGGGACACACTCATTCTAACAGTTCAGTGTGCACACCTCCATGTGGACACACTCATTCTAACAGTTCAGTGTGCACACCTCCATGTGGGCCCACTCATTCTAACAGTTCAGTGTTCACACTTCCATGTGGACACACTCATTCTAACAGTTCAGTGTTCACACTTCCATGTGGGCACACTCATTCTAACAGTTCAGTGTGCACACCTTCACAGGGACACACTCATTCTAACATTTCAGTGTGCACACCTCCACAGGGACACACTCATTCTAACAGTTCAGTGTGCACACCTCTATGTGGACACACTCATACTAACAATTCAATGTGCACACCTCCATGTGGACACATTCTAACAGTTCAGTGTGCTCACCTCCATGTAGACACACTCATTCTAACATTTCAGTGTGCACACCTCCACAGGGACACAATTATTCTAACAGTTCAGTGTGCACACCACCATGCATACACAGTCATTCTAACAGTTCAGTGTGTACACCACCACAGGGACACACTCATAATAACAGTTCAGTGTGCACACCTCCATGTGGACACACTCATTCTAACAGTACAGTGTGCACACCTCCATGTGGACATATTCTAACAGTTCAGTGTGCACACCTCCATGTAGGCCCACTCATTCTAACATTTCAGTGTTCACACCTCCATGTGGGCACACTCATTCTAACAGTTCAGTGTGCACACCTCCATGTGGACACACACATTCTAACAGTTCAGTGTGCACACCTCCATGTGGACACACTCATTCTAACAGTTCAATGTGCACACCACCAAAGGGACACACTCATTCTAACAGTTCAGTGTGCACACCTCCATGTGGACACACTCATTCTAACAGTTCAGTGTGCACACCTCCATGTGGACACAGTCATTTTAAAAGTTCTGTGTGCACACCTCCACGTGGACACACTCATTCTAACAGTTCAGTGTGCACACCTCCATGTGGACACATTCTAACAGTTCAGTGTGCACACCTCCATGTGGACACACTCATTCTAACATTTCAGTGTGCACACCTCCACAGGGACATACTCCTTCTAACAGTTCAATGTGCACACCTCCATGTGGACACACTCATTCTAACAGTTCAATGTGCTCACCTCCATGTGGACACATTCTAACATTTCAGTGTGCTCACCTCCATGTAGACACAGTCATTCTAACAGATCAGTGTGCACACCTCAATGTAGACACACTCATTCTAACATTTCAGTGTGCATACCTCCACAGGGACACACTCATTCTAACAGTTCAGTGTGCACACCTCCATGTGGACACACTCATTCTAACAGTACAGTGTGCACACCTCCATGTGGACATATTCTAACAGTTCAGTGTGCACACCTCAATATGGGCACACTCATTCTAACAGTTCAGTGTGCACAACTGCATGTGGACACAATCATTCTAACAGTTCAGTGTGCACACCTCCATGAGGACACACTCATTCTAACAGTTCAGTGTGGACACCTCCATGTGGGCACAGTCATTTTAACAGTTCAGTGTGTACACCTCCATGTGGACACCATCATTCTAACAGTTCAGTGTGCACACCTCCATGTGGACACATTCTAACAGTTCAGGGTGCACACCTCCATGTGGACACACTCATTCTAACAGTTCAGTGTGCACACCTCCACAGGGACACACTAATTCTAACAGTTCACTGTTCACACCTCCATGTGGACACACTCATTCTAACAGTTCAGTGTGCACACCTCCATGTGGGCACACTCATTCTAACAATACAGTGTGCAAACCTCCATGTGGACATATTCTAACAGTTCACTGTGCACACCTCCATGTGGGCACACTCATTCTAAAAGTTCAGTGTGCACACCTCCATGTGGACACACTCATTCTAACAGTTCAGTGTGCACACCTCCATGTGGGCATACTCATTCTAACAGTTCAGTGTGCACACCTCTATGTGGGCACACTCATTCTAACAGTTCAGTGTGCACACCTCCACAGGGACAGACTCATTCTAACATTTCAGTGTGCACACCTCCACAGGGACACACTCATTCTAACAGTTCAGTGTGCACACCTCTATGTGGACACACTCATACTAACAATTCAATGTGCACACCTCCATGTGGACACATTCTAACAGTTCAGTGTGCTCACCTCCATGTAGACACACTCATTCTAACATTTCAGTGTGCACACCTCCACAGGGACACAATTATTCTAACAGTTCAGTGTGCACACCACCACAGGGACACACTCATTCTAACAGTTCAGTGTGCACACCTCCATGTGGACACACTCATTCTAACAGTACAGTGTGCACACCTCCATGTGGACATATTCTAACAGTTCAGTGTGCACACCTCCATGTAGGCCCACTCATTCTAACATTTCAGTGTTCACACCTCCATGTGGGCACACTCATTCTAACAGTTCAGTGTGCACACCTCCATGTGGACACACACATTCTAACAGTTCAGTGTGCACACCTCCATGTGGACACACTCATTCTAACAGTTCAATGTGCACACCACCAAAGGGACACACTCATTCTAACAGTTCAGTGTGCACACCTCCATGTGGACACACTCATTCTAACAGTTCAGTGTGCACACCTCCATGTGGACACAGTCATTTTAAAAGTTCTGTGTGCACACCTCCACGTGGACACACTCATTCTAACAGTTCAGTGTGCACACCTCCATGTGGACACATTCTAACAGTTCAGTGTGCACACCTCCATGTGGACACACTCATTCTAACATTTCAGTGTGCACACCTCCACAGGGACATACTCCTTCTAACAGTTCAATGTGCACACCTCCATGTGGACACACTCATTCTAACAGTTCAATGTGCTCACCTTCATGTGGACACATTCTAACATTTCAGTGTGCTCACCTCCATGTAGACACAGTCATTCTAACAGATCAGTGTGCACACCTCAATGTAGACACACTCATTCTAACATTTCAGTGTGCATACCTCCACAGGGACACACTCATTCTAACAGTTCAGTGTGCACACCTCCATGTGGACACACTCATTCTAACAGTACAGTGTGCACACCTCCATGTGGACATATTCTAACAGTTCAGTGTGCACACCTCAATATGGGCACACTCATTCTAACAGTTCAGTGTGCACACCTGCATGTGGACACAATCATTCTAACAGTTCAGTGTGCACACCTCCATGAGGACACACTCATTCTAACAGTTCAGTGTGGACACCTCCATGTGGGCACAGTCATTTTAACAGTTCAGTGTGTACACCTCCATGTGGACACCATCATTCTAACAGTTCAGTGTGCACACCTCCATGTGGACACATTCTAACAGTTCAGGGTGCACACCTCCATGTGGACACACTCATTCTAACAGTTCAGTGTGCACACCTCCACAGGGACACACTAATTCTAACAGTTCAGTGTTCACACCTCCATGTGGACACACTCATTCTAACAGTTCAGTGTGCACACCTCCATGTGGGCACACTCATTCTAACAATACAGTGTGCAAACCTCCAATGTGGACATATTCTAACAGTTCACTGTGCACACCTCCATGTGGGCACACTCATTCTAAAAGTTCAGTGTGCACACCTCCATGTGGACACACTCATTCTAACAGTTCAGTGTGCACACCTCCATGTGGGCATACTCATTCTAACAGTTCAGTGTGCACACCTCTATGTGGGCACACTCATTCTAACAGTTCAGTGTGCACACCTCCACAGGGACAGACTCATTCTAACATTTCAGTGTGCACACCTCCACAGGGACACACTCATTCTAACAGTTCAATGTGCACACCTCCATGTGGACACACTCATTCTAACAGTTCAATGTGCTTACCTCCATGTGGACACATTCTAACAGTTAAGTGTGCACACCTCCATGTGGGAACACTCATTCTAACAGTTCAGTGTGCACACCTCCATGTGGACACACACATTCTAACAGTTCAGTGTGCACACCTCCATGTGGACACACTCATTCTAACAGTTCAGTGTGCACACCTCCACAGGGACACACTCATTCTAACATTTCAGTGTGCACACCTCCATGTGGACACACTCATTCTAACAGTTCAGTGTGCACAAATCCATGTTTGCACACTCATTCTAACAGTTCAGTGTGCACACCTCCATGTGGACACACTCATTCTAACAGTTCAGTGTGCACACCTCCATGTGGGCACACTCATTCTAACAGTTCAGTGTGCACACCTCCATGTGGACACACTCATTCTAACAGTTCAGTGTGCACACATCCATGTGGGCACACTCATTCTAACAGTTCAGTGTGCACACCTCCATGTGGGCACACTCATTCTAACAGTTCAGTGTGCACACTTCCACAGGGACACACTCATTCTAACAGTTCAGTGTGCACACCTCCATGTGGACACACTCATTCTAACAGTTCATTTTGCACACTTCCATGTGGACACACTCATTCTAACAGTTCAGTGTGCACACCTCCATGTGGACAAATTCTAACACTTCAGTGTGCACACCTCCATGTGGACACACTCATTCTAACATTTCAGTGTGCACACATCCACAGGGACACACTCATTCTAACAGTTCAGTGTGCACACCTCCACAGGGACACACTCATTCTAACAGTTCAGTGTGCACACCTCCATGTGGACACACTCATTCTAACAGTTCAGTGTGCACACCTCCATGTGGACACACTCATTCTAACAGTTCAGTGTTCACACTTCCATGTGGACACACTCATTCTAACAGTTCAGTGTTCACACTTCCATGTGGGCACACTCATTCTAACAGTTCAGTGTGCACACCTCCATGTGGGCACACTCATTCTAACAGTTCACTGTGCCCACTTCCATGTGGACACACTCATTCTAACAGTTCAGTGTGCACACCTCCATGTGGACACACTCATTCTAACAGTTCAGTGTGCACACCTCCACAGGGACACACTCATTCTAACATTTCAGTGTGCACACCTCCACAGGGACACACTCATTCTAACAGTTCAGTGTGCACACCTCCATGTGGACACACTCATACTAACATTTCAATGTGCACACCTCCATGTGGACACATTCTAACAGTTCAGTGTGCTCACCTCCATGTAGACACACTCATTCTAACATTTCAGTGTGCACACCTCCACAGGGACACAATTATTCTAACAGTTCAGTGTGCACACCACCATGCATACACAGTCATTCTAACAGTTCAGTGTGCACACCAGCACAGGGACACACTCATTCTAACAGTTCAGTGTGCACACCTCAATGTGGACACACTCATTCTAACAGTACAGTGTGCACACCTCCATGTGGACATATTCTAACAGTTCAGTGTGCACACCTCCATGTAGGCCCACTCATTCTAACAGTTCAGTGTTCACACCTCCATGTGGGCACACTCATTCTAACAGTTCAGTGTGCACACCTCCATGTGGACACACACATTCTAACAGTTCAGTGTGCACACCTCCATGTGGACACACTCATTCTAACAGTTCAATGTGCACACCACCAAAGGGACACACTCATTCTAACAGTTCAGTGTGCACACCTCCATGTGGACACACTCATTCTAACAGTTCAGTGTGCACACCTCCATGTGGACACAGTCATTTTAAAAGTTCAGTGTGCACACCTCCACGTGGACACACTCATTCTAACAGTTCAGTGTGCACACCTCCATGTGGACACATTCTAACAGTTCAGTGTGCACACCTCCATGTGGACACACTCATTCTAACATTTCAGTGTGCACACCTCCACAGGGACATACTCCTTCTAACAGTTCAATGTGCACACCTCCATGTGGACACACTCATTCTAACAGTTCAATGTGCTCACCTCCATGTGGACACATTCTAACATTTCAGTGTGCTCACCTCCATGTAGACACAGTCATTCTAACAGATCAGTGTGCACACCTCAATGTAGACACACTCATTCTAACATTTCAGTGTGCATACCTCCACAGGGACACACTCATTCTAACAGTTCAGTGTGCACACCTCCATGTGGACACACTCATTCTAACAGTACAGTGTGCACACCTCCATGTGGACATATTCTAACAGTTCAGTGTGCACACCTCAATATGGGCACACTCATTCTAACATTTCAGTGTGCACACCTCCACAGGGACACACTCATTCTAACAGTTCAGTGTGCACACCTCCATGTGGACACACTCATTCTAACAGTTCAGTGTGCACACCTCCATGTGGGCACACTCATTCTAACAGTTCAGTGTGCACACCTCCATGTGGACACACTCATTCTAACAGTTCAGTGTGCACACCTCCATGTGGACACAGTCATTCTAACAGTTCAGTGTGCACACCTCCATGTGGACACACTCATTCTAACAGTTCAGTGTGCACACTTCCATGTGGACACACTCATTCTAACAGTTCAGTGTGCACACCTCCACAGGGAGACACTCATTTTAACAGTTCAGTGTGCACATCTCCATGTGGACACACTCATTCTAACAGTTCACAGTGCACACCTCCATGTGGACACACTCATTATAACAGTTCAGTGTGCACACCTCCACAGGGACACACTCATTCTAACAGTTCAGTGAGCACACCTCCATGTGGACACACTCATTCTAACAGTACAGTGTGCACACCTCCATTTGGACATATTCTAACATTTCAGTGTGCACACCTCCATGTGGGCCCACTCATTCTAACAGTTCAGTGTGCACACCTCCATGTGGACACACACATTCTAACAGTTCAGTGTGCACACCTCCATGTGGACACACTCATTCTAACAGTTCAGTGTGCATACGTCTATGTGGGCACACTCATTCTAACAGTTCAGTGTGCACACCTCCATGTGGACACACTCATTCTAACAGTTCAGTGTGCACACCTCTATGTGGGCACACTCATTCTAACAGTTCAGTGTGCACACCTCCATGTGGACACACTCATTCTAACAGTTCAGTGTGCACACCTCCGTATGGACACAGTCATTCTAACAGTTCAGTGTGCACAACTCCATGTGGGCACACTGATTCTAACAGATCAGTGTGCACACCTCCATGTGGACACACTCATTCTAACAGTTCAGTGTGCACACCTCCATGTGGGCACACTCATTCTAACAGTTCAGTGTGCACACCTCCATGTGGGCACACTCATTCTAACATTTGAGTGTGCACACCTCCATGTGGACACAGTCATTCTAACAGTTGAGTGTGCACACCTCCATGTGGGCACACTCATTCTAACAGTTCAGTGTGCACACCTCCATGTGGACACACTCATTCTAACAGTTCAGTATGCACACCTCCATGTGGACAAATTCTAACACTTCAGTGTGCACACCTCCATGTGAACACATACATTCTAACAGTTCAGAGTGCACACCTGAACAGGGACACACTCATTCTAACATTTCAGTGTGCACACCTCCACAGGGACACACTCATTCTAACAGTTCAGTGTGTACACCTCCATGTGGACACACTCATTCTAACAGTTCATTGTGCACAGCTCCAAAGGGTCACACTCATTCTAACAGTTCAGTGTGCACTCCTCCATGTGGACACACTCATTCTAACAGTTCAGTGTGCACACCTCCATGTGGACACATACATACTAATAGTTCACTGTGCACACCTCCATGTGGACACACTCATTCTAACAGTTCAGTGTGCACACCTCCATGTGGACACACTCATTCTAACAGTTCAGAGTGCACACCTGAACAGGGACACACTCATTCTAACATTTCAGTGTGCACACCTCCACAGGGACACACTCATTCTAACAGTTCAGTGTGTACACCTCCTTGTGGGCACACTCATTCTAACAATACAGTGTGCACACCTCCATGTGGACATATTCTAACAGTTCACTGTGCACACCTCCATGTGGGCACACTCATTCTAAAAGTTCCGTGTGCACACCTCCATGTGGACACATTCATTCTAACAGTTGAGTGTGCTTACCTCCATGTGGGCATACTCATTCTAACAGTTCAGTGTGCACACCTCCACAGGGACACACTCATTCTAACATTTCAGTGTGCACACCTCCACAGGGACACACTCATTCTAACATTTCAATGTGCACACCTCCATGTGGACACACTCATTCTAACAGTTCAATGTGCTCACCTCCATGTGGACACATTCTAACAGTTCAGTGTGCACACCTCCATGTGGACACACTCATTCTAACATTTTAGTGTGCAGACCTCCACAGGGACACAATCATTCTAACAGTTCAGTGTGCACACCTCAATATGGGCACACTCATTCTAACAGTTCAGTTTGCACACTTCCATGTGGGCACACTCATTCTAACAGTTCAGTGTGCACACCTCCATGTGGGCACACTCATTCTAACAGTTCAGTGTGAATACCTCCATGTGGGCACACTCATTCTAACAGTTCAGTGTGCACACCTCCATGTGGGCACAGTCATTCTAACAGTTCAGTGAGCACACCTCCATGTGGGCACACTCATTCTATCAGTTCAGTGTGCACACCTCCATGTGGACACACACATTCTAACAGTTCAGTGTGCACACCTCCATGTGGACACACTCATTCTAACAGTTCAGTGTGCACAACTCCACAGGCACACACTCATTCTAACAGTTCAGTGTGCACACCTCCATGTGGACACACTCATTCTAACAGTTCAGTGTGCACACCTCCATGTGGACACAGTCATTCTAACAGTTCAGTGTGCACACCTCCCTGTGGGCACACTCATTCTAACAGTTCAGTGTGCACACTTCCATGTGGGCACACTCATTCTAACAGTTCAGTGTGCACACCTCCATGTGGGCACACTCATTCTAACAGTTGAGTGCACACCTCCATGTGGGCACACTCATTATAACAGTTCAGTGTGCACACCTCCATGTGGACACACTTATTCTAACAGTTCAGTGTGCACACCTCCATGTGGACACACTCATTCTAACAGTTCACTGTGCACACCTCAATGTGGACACACTCATTCTAACAGTTCAGTGTGCACACCTCCATGTGGACAAATGTTAACACTTCAGTGTGCACACCTCCATGTGGACACACTCATTCTAACAATTCAGTGTGCCCACGTCCATGCAGACACAGTCATTCTAACAGATCAGTGTCCACACCTCCATGTGGACACACTCATTCTAACATTTCAGGGTGCACACCTCCACAGGGACACAATCATTCTAACAGTTCACTGTGCACACCTCCATGTGGACATAATCATTCTAACAGTTCAGTGTGCACACCTCCACAAGGACACACTCATTCTATCAGTTCAGTGTGCACACCTGCATGTGGACACAATCATTCTAACAGTTCAGTGTGCACACCTCCATGAGGACACACTCATTCTAACAGTTCAATGTGGACACCTCCATGTGGGCACAGTCATTTTAACAGTTCAGTGTGTACACCTTTATGTGGACACAATCATTCTAACAGTTCAGTGTGCACACCTCCATGTGGACACATTCTAACAGTTCAGTGTGCACACCTCCATGTGGACACACTCATTCTAACAGTTCAGTGTGCACACCTCCACAGGGTCACACTAATTCTAACAGTTCAGTGTGCACACCTCCATGTGGGCACACTCATTCTAACAGTTCAGTGTGCACACCTCCATGAGGACACACTCATTCTAACAGTTCAGTGTGCACACCTCCATGTGGGCACACTCATTCTAACAGTTCAGTGTGCACAACTCCATGTGGGCACAGTCATTCTAACATTTCATTGTGCACACCTCCATGTGGGCACACTCATTCTAACATTTGAGTGTGCACACCTCCATGTGGACACACTCATTCTAACAGTTGAGGGTGCACACCTCCATCTGGGCACACTCATTCTAACAGTTCAGTGTGCACACCTCCATGTGGACACACTCATTCTAACAGTTCAGTGTGCACACCTCCATGTGGACAAATTCTAACACTTCAGTGTGCACACCTCCATGTGGACACATACATTCTAACATTTCAGTGTGCACAGCTCCAAAGGGACACACTCATTCTAACAGTTCAGTGTGCACTCCTCCATGTGGACACACTCATTCTAACAGTTCAGTGTGCACACCTCCATGTGGACAAATACATACTAACAGTTCACTGTGCACACCTCCATGTGGACACACTCATTCTAACAGTTCAGTGTGCACACCTCCATGTGGACACACTCATTCTAACAGTTCAGAGTGCACACCTGAACAGGGACACACTCATTCTAACATTTCAGTGTGCACACCTCCACAGGGACACACTCATTCTAACATTTCAATGTGCACACCTCCATGTGGACACACTCATTCTAACAGTTCAATGTGCTCACCTCCATGTGGACACATTCTAACAGTTCAGGGTGCTCACCTCCATGTAGACACAATCATTCTATCAATTCAGTGTGCACACCTCCATGTGGACACACTCATTCTAACATTTCAGTGTGCATACCTCCACAGGGACAAACTCATTCTAACAGTTCAGTGTGCACACCTCAATATGGGCACACTCATTCTAACAGTTCAGTTTGCACACCTCCATGTGGGCACACTCATTCTAACAGTTCAGTGTGCACACCTCCATGTGGGCACACTCATTCTAACAGTTCAGTGTGAATACCTCCATGTGGGCACACTCATTCTAACAGTTCAGTGTGCACACCTCCATGTGAACACACACATTCTAACAGTTCAGTGTGCACACCTCCATGTGGACACACTCATTCTAACAGTTCAGTGTGCACAACTCCACAGGGACACACTCATTCTAACAGTTCAGTGTGCACACCTCCATGTGGACACACTCATTCTAACAGTTCAGTGTGCACACCTCCATGTGGACACAGTCATTCTAACAGTTCAGTGTGCACACCTCCATGTGGGCACACTCATTCTAACAGTTCAGTGTGCACACTTCCATGTGGGCACACTCATTCTAAAAGTTCAGTGTGCACACCTCCATGTGGACACACTCATTCTAACAGTTCAGTGTGCACAAATCCATGTGGGCACACTCATTCTAACAGTTCAGTGTGCACACCTCCATGTGGACACACTCATTCTAACAGTTCAGTGTGCACACCTCCATGTGGACACATACATTCTAACATTTCAGTGTGCACAGCTCCAAAGGGACACACTCAATCTAACAGTTCAGTGTGCACTCCTCCATGTGGACACACTCATTCTAACAGTTCAGTGTGCACACCTCCATGTGGACAAATACATACTAACAGTTCACTGTGCACAACTCCATGTGGACACACTCATTCTAACAGTTCAGTGTGCACACCTCCATGTGGAAACACTCATTCTAACAGTTCAGAGTGCACACCTGAACAGGGACACACTCATTCTAACATTTCAGTGTGCACACCTCCACAGGGACACACTCATTCTAACAGTTCAGTGTGTACACCTCCATGTGGGCACACTCATTCTAACAATACAGTGTGCACACCTCCATGTGGACATATTCTAACAGTTCACTGTGCACACCTCCATGTGGGCACACTCATTCTAAAAGTTCCGTGTGCACACCTCCATGTGGACACACTCATTCTAACAGTTCAGTGTGCATACCTCCATGTGGGCATACTCATTCTAACAGTTCAGTGTGCACACCTCTATGTGGGCACACTCATTCTAACAGTTCAGTGTGCACACCTCCACAGGGACACACTCATTCTAACATTTCAGTGTGCACACCTCCACAGGGACACACTCATTCTAACATTTCAATGTGCACACCTCCATGTGGACACACTCATTCTAACAGTTCAATGTGCTCACCTCCATGTGGACACATTCTAACAGTTCAGTGTGCTCACCTCCATGTAGACACAATCATTCTATCAATTCAGTGTGCACACCTCCATGTGGACACACTCATTCTAACATTTCAGTGTGCATACCTCCACAGGGACAAACTCATTCTAACAGTTCAGTGTGCACACCTCAATATGGGCACACTCATTCTAACAGTTCAGTTTGCACACCTCCATGTGGGCACACTCATTCTAACAGTTCAGTGTGCACACCTCCATGTGGGCACACTCATTCTAACAGTTCAGTGTGAATACCTCCATGTGGGCACACTCATTCTAACAGTTCAGTGTGCACACCTCCATGTGGGCACAGTCATTCTAACAGTTCAGTGTGCACACCTCCATGTGGGCACACTCATTCTAACAGTTCAGTGTGCACACCTCCATGTGAACACACACATTCTAACAGTTCAGTGTGCACACCTCCATGTGGACACACTCATTCTAACAGTTCAGTGTGCACAACTCCACAGGGACACACTCATTCTAACAGTTCAGTGTGCACACCTCCATGTGGACACACTCATTCTAACAGTTCAGTGTGCACACCTCCATGTGGACACAGTCATTCTAACAGTTCAGTGTGCACACCTCCATGTGGGCACACTCATTCTAACAGTTCAGTGTGCACACCTCCATGTGGACAAATTCTAACACTTCAGTGTGCACACCTCCATGTGAACACATACATTCTAACAGTTCAGAGTGCACACCTGAACAGGGACACACTCATTCTAACATTTCAGTGTGCACACCTCCACAGGGACACACTCATTCTAACAGTTCAGTGTGTACACCTCCATGTGGACACACTCATTCTAACAGTTCAGTGTGCACAGCTCCAAAGGGACACACTCATTCTAACAGTTCAGTGTGCACTCCTCCATGTGGACACACTCATTCTAACAGTTCAGTGTGCACACCTCCATGTGGACACATACATACTAATAGTTCACTGTGCACACCTCCTTGTGGACACACTCATTCTAACAGTTCAGTGTGCACACCTCCATGTGGACACACTCATTCTAACAGTTCAGAGTGCACACCTGAACAGGGACACACTCATTCTAACATTTCAGTGTGCACACCTCCACAGGGACACACTCATTCTAACAGTTCAGTGTGTACACCTCCATGTGGGCACACTCATTCTAACAATACAGTGTGCACACCTCCATGTGGACATATTCTAACAGTTCACTGTGCACACCTCCATGTGGGCACACTCATTCTAAAAGTTCCGTGTGCACACCTCCATGTGGACACAGTCATTCTAACAGTTGAGTGTGCATACCTCCATGTTGGCATACTCATTCTAACAGTTCAGTGTGCACACCTCCACAGGGACACACTCATTCTAACATTTCAGTGTGCACACCTCCACAGGGACACACTCATTCTAACAGTTCAATGTGCACACCTCCATGTGGACACACTCATTCTAACAGTTCAATGTGCTCACCTCCATGTGGACACATTCTAACAGTTCAGTGTGCTCACCTCCATGTAGACACACTCATTTTATCAATTCAGTGTGCACACCTCCATGTGGACACACTCATTCTAACATTTATTGTGCAGACCTCCACAGGGACATACTCATTCTAACAGTTCAGTGTGCACACCTCAATATGGGCACACTCATTCTAACAGTTCAGTTTGCACACTTCCATGTGGGCACACTCATTCTAACAGTTCAGTGTGAATACCTCCATGTGGGCACACTCATTCTAACAGTTCAGTGTGCACACATCCATGTGGGCACAGTCATTCTAAAAGTTTAGTGTGCACACCTCCATGTGGGCACACTCATTCTATCAGTTCAGTGTGCACACCTCCATGTGGACACACACATTCTAACAGTTCAGTGTGCACACCTCCATGTGGACACACTCATTCTAACAGTTCAGTGTGCACAACTCCACAGGCACACACTCATTCTAACAGTTCAGTGTGCACACCTCCATGTGGACACACTCATTCTAACAGTTCAGTGTGCACACCTCCATGTGGACACAGTCATTCTAACAGTTCAGTGTGCACACCTCCATGTGGGCACACTCATTCTAACAGTTCAGTGTGCACACTTCCATGTGGGCACACTCATTCTAACAGTTCAGTGTGCACACCTCCATGTGGGCACACTCATTCTAACAGTGCAGTGTGCACACCTCCATGTGGGCACACTCATTCTAAAAGTTCAGTGTGCACACCTCCATGTGGACACACTCATTCTAACAGTTCAGTGTGCACACCTCCATGTGGGCATACTCATTCTAACAGTTCAGTGTGCACACCTCTATGTGGGCACACTCATTCTAACAGTTCAGTGTGCACACCTCCACAGGGACACACTCATTCTAACATTTCAGTGTGCACACCTCCACAGGGACACACTCATTCTAACAGTTCAATGTCCTTACCTCCATGTGGACACACTCATTCTAACAGTTCAATGTGCTTACCTCCATGTGGACACATTCTAACAGTTCAGTGTGCTCACCTCCATGTAGACACACTCATTCTAACAATTCAGTGTTCACACCACCATGCAGACACAGTCATTCTAACAGATCAGTGTGCACACCTCCATGTAGACACACTCATTCTAACATTTCAGTGTGCATACCTCCACAGGGACACACTCATTCTAGCATTTCAGTGTGCACACCTCAACAGGGACACACTCATTCTAACAGTTCAATGTGCACACCTCCATGTGGACACACTCATTCTAGCAGTTCAATGTGCTTACCTCCATGTGTACACATTCTAACAGTTCAGTGTGCTCACCTCCATGTAGACACACTCATTCTAACAATTCAGTGTGCACACCTCCATGCAGACACAGTCATTCTAACAGATCAGTGTGCACACCTCCATGTAGACACACACATTCTAACATTTCAGTGTGCATACCTCCACAGGGACACACTCATTCTAACAGTTCAGTGTGCACTCCTCCATGTGGACACACTCATTCTAACAGTTCAGTGTGCACACCTCCATGTGGACAAATACATACTAACAGTTCACTGTGCACAACTCCATGTGGACACACTCATTCTAACAGTTCAGTGTGCACACCTCCATGTGGACACACCCATTCTAACAGTTCAGAGTGCACACCTGAACAGGGACACACTCATTCTAACATTTCAGTGTGCACACCTCCACAGGGACACACTCATTCTAACAGTTCAGTGTGTACACCTCCATGTGGGCACACTCGTTCTAACAATACAGTGTGCACACCTCCATGTGGACATATTCTAACAGTTCACTGTGCACACCTCCATGTGGGCACACTCATTCTAAAAGTTCCGTGTGCACACCTCCATGTGGACACACTCATTCTAACAGTTCAGTGTGCATACCTCCATGTGGGCATACTCATTCTAACAGTTCAGTGTGCACACCTCTATGTGGGCACACTCATTCTAACAGTTCAGTGTGCACACCTCCACAGGGACACACTCATTCTAACATTTCAGTGTGCACACCTCCACAGGGACACACTCATTCTAACATTTCAATGTGCACACCTCCATGTGGACACACTCATTCTAACAGTTCAATGTGCTCACCTCCATGTGGACACATTCTAACAGTTCAGTGTGCTCACCTCCATGTAGACACAATCATTCTATCAATTCAGTGTGCACACCTCCATGTGGACACACTCATTCTAACATTTCAGTGTGCATACCTCCACAGGGACAAACTCATTCTAACAGTTCAGTGTGCACACCTCAATATGGGCACACTCATTCTAACAGTTCAGTTTGCACACCTCCATGTGGGCACACTCATTCTAACAGTTCAGTGTGCACACCTCCATGTGGGCACACTCATTCTAACAGTTCAGTGTGAATACCTCCATGTGGGCACACTCATTCTAACAGTTCAGTGTGCACACCTCCATGTGGGCACAGTCATTCTAACAGTTCAGTGTGCACACCTCCATGTGGGCACACTCATTCTAACAGTTCAGTGTGCACACCTCCATGTGAACACACACATTCTAACAGTTCAGTGTGCACACCTCCATGTGGACACACTCATTCTAACAGTTCAGTGTGCACAACTCCACAGGGACACACTCATTCTAACAGTTCAGTGTGCACACCTCCATGTGGACACACTCATTCTAACAGTTCAGTGTGCACACCTCCATGTGGACACAGTCATTCTAACAGTTCAGTGTGCACACCTCCATGTGGGCACACTCATTCTAACAGTTCAGTGTGCACACCTCCATGTGGACAAATTCTAACACTTCAGTGTGCACACCTCCATGTGAACACATACATTCTAACAGTTCAGAGTGCACACCTGAACAGGGACACACTCATTCTAACATTTCAGTGTGCACACCTCCACAGGGACACACTCATTCTAACAGTTCAGTGTGTACACCTCCATGTGGACACACTCATTCTAACAGTTCAGTGTGCACAGCTCCAAAGGGACACACTCATTCTAACAGTTCAGTGTGCACTCCTCCATGTGGACACACTCATTCTAACAGTTCAGTGTGCACACCTCCATGTGGACACATACATACTAATAGTTCACTGTGCACACCTCCATGTGGACACACTCATTCTAACAGTTCAGTGTGCACACCTCCATGTGGACACACTCATTCTAACAGTTCAGAGTGCACACCTGAACAGGGACACACTCATTCTAACATTTCAGTGTGCACACCTCCACAGGGACACACTCATTCTAACAGTTCAGTGTGTACACCTCCATGTGGGCACACTCATTCTAACAATACAGTGTGCACACCTCCACGTGGACATATTCTAACAGTTCACTGTGCACACCTCCATGTGGGCACACTCATTCTAAAAGTTCCGTGTGCACACCTCCATGTGGACACAGTCATTCTAACAGTTGAGTGTGCATACCTCCATGTGGGCATACTCATTCTAACAGTTCAGTGTGCACACCTCCACAGGGACACACTCATTCTAACATTTCAGTGTGCACACCTCCACAGGGACACACTCATTCTAACATTTCAATGTGCACACCTCCATGTGGACACACTCATTCTAACAGTTCAATGTGCTCACCTCCATGTGGACACATTCTAACAGTTCAGTGTGCTCACCTCCATGTAGACACACTCATTCTATCAATTCAGTGTGCACACCTCCATGTGGACACACTCATTCTAACATTTATTGTGCAGACCTCCACAGGGACATACTCATTCTAACAGTTCAGTGTGCACACCTCAATATGGGCACACTCATTCTAACAGTTCAGTTTGCACACTTCCATGTGGGCACACTCATTCTAACAGTTCAGTGTGAATACCTCCATGTGGGCACACTCATTCTAACAGTTCAGTGTGCACACATCCATGTGGGCACAGTCATTCTAAAAGTTTAGTGTGCACACCTCCATGTGGGCACACTCATTCTATCAGTTCAGTGTGCACAGCTCCATGTGGACACACACATTCTAACAGTTCAGTGTGCACACCTCCATGTGGACACACTCATTCTAACAGTTCAGTGTGCACAACTCCACAGGCACACACTCATTCTAACAGTTAAGTGTGCACACCTCCATGTGGACACACTCATTCTAACAGTTCAGTGTGCACACCTCCATGAGGACACAGTCATTCTAACAGTTCAGTGTGCAAACCTCCATGTGGGCACACTCATTCTAACAGTTCAGTGTGCACACTTCCATGTGGGCACACTCATTCTAACAGTTCAGTGTGCACACCTCCATGTGGGCACACTCATTCTAACAGTGCAGTGTGCACACCTCCATGTGGGCACACTCATTCTAAAAGTTCAGGGTGCACACCTCCATGTGGACACACTCATTCTAACAGTTCAGTGTGCACACCTCCATGTGGGCATACTCATTCTAACAGTTCAGTGTGCACACCTCTATGTGGGCACACTCATTCTAACAGTTCAGTGTGCACACCTCCACAGGGACACACTCATTCTAACATTTCAGTGTGCACACCTTCACAGGGACACACTCATTCTAACAGTTCAATGTCCTTACCTCCATGTGGACACACTCATTCTAACAGTTCAATGTGCTTACCTCCATGTGGACACATTCTAACAGTTCAGTGTGCTCACCTCCATGTAGACACACTCATTCTAACAATTCAGTGTTCACACCACCATGCAGACACAGTCATTCTAACAGATCACTGTGCACACCTCCATGTAGACACACTCATTCTAACATTTCAGTGTGCATACCTCCACAGGGACACACTCATTCTAGCATTTCAGTGTGCACACCTCCACAGGGACACACTCATTCTAACAGTTCAATGTGCACACCTCCATGTGGACACACTCATTCCAACAGTTCAATGTGCTTACCTCCATGTGTACACATTCTAACAGTTCAGTGTGCTCACCTCCATGTAGACACACTCATTCTAACAATTCAGTGTGCACACCTCCATGCAGACACAGTCATTCTAACAGATCAGTGTGCACACCTCCATGTAGACACACACATTCTAACATTTCAGTGTGCATACCTCCACAGGGACACACTCATTCTAACAGTTCAGTGTGCACACCTCCATGTGGACACACTCATTATAACAGTACAGTGTGCACACATCCATGTAGACATATTCTAACAGTTCAGTGTGCACACCTCCATGTGGCCACACTCATTCTAACAGTTCAGTGTGCACACCTCCATGTGGGCACACACATTCTAACAGTTCAGTGTGCACACCTCCATGTGGACAAATTCTAACACTTAAGTGTGCACACCTCCATGTGGGCACACTCATTCTAACAGTTCAGTGTGCACACCTCCACAGGGACACACTCATTCTAACAGTTCAGTGTCACACCTCAATGTGGATACAATCATTCTAACAGTTCAGTGTGCACACCTCCATGTGGACACACTCATTCTAACATTTCAGTGTGCACACCTCCACAGGGACTCACTCATTCTAACAGTTGAGTGTGCACACCTCCACAGGGACACACTCATTCTAACAGTTCAGTGTGCACACCTCCATGTGGACACACTCATTCTAACAGTTCAGTGTGCACACCTCTATGTGGACACACTCATTCTAACAGTTCAGTGTGCACACTTCCATGTGGACACACTCATTCTAACAGTTCAGTGTGCACACCTCCATGTGGACACACTCATTCTAACAGTTCAGTGTGCACACCTCCACAGGGATACACTCATTCTAACAGTTCAGTGTGCCCATCTCCATGTGGGCACACTCATTCTAACAATACAGTGTGCACACCTCCATGTGGACATATTCTAACAGTTCACTGTGCACACCTCCATGTGGGCACACTCATTCTAAAAGTTCAGTGTGCACACCTCCATGTGGACACACTCATTCTAACAGTTCAGTGTGCATACCTCCATGTGGGCATACTCATTCTAACAGTTCAGTGTGCACACCTCTATGTGGGCACACTCATTCTAACAGTTCAGTGTGCACACCTCCAGAGGGACACACTCATTCTAACATTTCAGTGTGCACACCTCCACAGGGACACACTCATTCTAACAGTTCAATGTGCACACCTCCATGTGGACACACTCATTCTAACAGTTCAATATGCTCACCTCCATGTGGACACATTCTAACAGTTCAGTGTGCTCACCTCCATGTAGACTAACTCATTATATCAATTCAGTGTGCACACCTCCATGTGGACACACTCATTCTAACAGTTCAATATGCTCACCTCCATGTGGACACATTCTAACAGTTCAGTGTGCTCACCTCCATGTAGACACACTCATTATATCAATTCAGTGTGCACACCTCCATGTGGACACACTCATTCTAACATTTCAGTGTGCATACCTCCACAGGGACACACTCATTCTAACAGTTCAGTGTGCACACCTCAATATGGGCACACTCATTCTAACAGTTCAGTTTGCACACCTCCATGTGGGCACACTCATTCTAACAGTTCAGTGTGCACACCTCAATGTGGGCACACTCATTCGAACAGTTCAGTGTGAATACCTCCATGTGGGCACACTCATTCTAACAGTTCAGTGTGCACACACCTCCATGTGGGCACAGTCATTCTAACAGTTCAGTGTGCACACCTCCATGTGGGCACACTCATTCTAACAGTTCAGTGTGCACACCTCCGTATGGACACAGTCATTCTAACAGTTTAGTGTGCACACCTCCATGTGGGCACACTCACTCTAACAGTTCAGTGTGCACACCTCCATGTGGACACACACATTCTAACAGTTCAGTGTGCACACCTCCATGTGGACACACTCATTCTAACAGTTCAGTGTGCACACCTCCACAGGCACACACTCATTCTAACAATTCAGTGTGCACACCTCCATGTGGACACACTCATTCTAACAGTTCAGTGTGCACGCCTCCACAGGGACACACTCATTCTAACATTTCAGTGTGCACACCTCCATGTGGGCACACTCATTCTAACAGTTCAGTGTGCACACTTCCATGTGGGCACACTCATTCTAACAGTTCAGTGTGCACACCTCCATGTGGGCACACTCATTCTAACATTTCAGTGTGCACATCTCCACAGGGACACAATCATTCTAACAGTTCAGTGTGCATACCTCCATGCATACACAGTCATTCTAACAGTTCAGTGTGCACACCTCCACAGGGACACACTCATTCTAACAGTTCAGTGTGCACACCTTATTGTGGACACAGTCATTCTAACAGTACAGTGTGCACACATTCATGTGGACATATTCTATCAGTTCAGTGTGCACACCTCCATGTGGGCCCACTCATTCTAACAGTTCAGTGTGCACACCTCCATGTGGACACACTCATTCTAACAGTTCAGTGTGCACACATCCATGTGGGCACACTCATTCTAACAGTTCAGTGTGCACACCTCCTTGTGGACACACACATTCTAACAGTTCAGCGTGCACACCTCCATGTGGACACACTCATTCTAACAGTTCAGTGTGCACACCTCCACAGGCACACACTCATTCTAACAGTTCAGTGTGCACACCTCCATGTGGACACACTCATTCTAACAGTTCAGTGTGCACACCTCCACAGGGACACACTCATTCTAACATTTCAGTGTGCACACCTCCATGTGGGCACACTCATTCTAACAGTTCAGTGTGCACACTTCCATGTGAGCACACTCATTCTAACAGTTCAGTGTGCACACCTCCATGTGGGCACACTCATTCTAACAGTTGAGTGCACACCTCCATGTGGGCACACTCATTATAACAGTTCAGTGTGCACACCTCCATGTGGACACACTTATTCTAACAGTTCAGTGTGCACACCTCCATGTGGACACACTCATTCTAACAGTTCACTGTGCACACCTCCATGTGGACACACTCATTCTAACAGTTCAGTGTGCACACCTCCATGTGGACAAATGTTAACACTTCAGTGTGCACACCTCCATGTGGACACACTCATTCTAACAATTCAGTGTGCACACGTCCATGCAGACACAGTCATTCTAACAGATCAGTGTCCACACCTCCATGTGGACACACTCATTCTAACATTTCAGTGTGCACACCTCCACAGGGACACAATCATTCTAACAGTTCAGTGTGCACACCTCCACAAAGACACACTCATTCTATCAGTTCAGTGTGCACACCTGCATGTGGACACAATCATTCTAACAGTTCAGTGTGCACACCTCCATGTGGACACATTCTAACAGTTCAGTGTGCACACCTCCATGTGGACACACTCATTCTAACAGTTCAGTGTGCACACCCCCACAGGGACACACTAATTCTAACAGTTCAGTGTGCACACCTCCATGTGGACACACTCATTCTAACAGTTCAATGTGGACACCTCCATGTGGGCACAGTCATTTTAACAGTTCAGTGTGTACACCTCCATGTGGACACAATCATTCTAACAGTTCAGTGTGCACACCTCCATGAGGACACACTCATTCTAACAGTTCAGTGTGCACACCTCCATGTGGACACACTCATTCTAACAGTTCACTGTGCACACCTGCATGTGGACACAATCATTCTAACAGTTCAGTGTGCACACCTCCATGTGGACACATTCTAACAGTTCAGTGTGCACACCTCCATGTGGACACACTCATTCTAACAGTTCAGTGTGCACACCCCCACAGGGACACACTAATTCTAACAGTTCAGTGTGCACACCTCCATGTGGACACACTCATTCTAACAGTTCAATGTGGTCACCTCCATGTGGGCACAGTCATTTTAACAGTTCAGTGTGTACACCTCCATGTGGACACAATCATTCTAACAGTTCAGTGTGCACACCTCCATGAGGACACACTCATTCTAACAGTTCAGTGTGCACACCTCCATGAGGACACACTCATTCTAACAGTTCAGTGTGCACACCTCCATGTGGACAAATGTTAACACTTCAGTGTGCACACCTCCATGTGGACACACTCATTCTAACAATTCAGTGTGCACACCTCCATGCAGACACAGTCATTCTAACAGATCAGTGTCCACACCTCCATGTGGACACACTCATTCTAACAGTTCAGTGTGCACACCTCCACAGGGACACACTCATTCTAACAGTTCAGTGTGCACACCTCCATGTGGACACACTCATTCTAACAGTTCAGTGTGCACACCTCCATGTGGACACACTCATTCTAACAGTTCAGTGTGCACACTTCCATGTGGACACACTCATTCTAACAGTTCAGTGTGCACACCTCCATGTGGACACACTCATTCTAACAGTTCAGTGTGCACACCTCCACAGGGATACACTCATTCTAACAGTTCAGTGTGCCCATCTCCATGTGGGCACACTCATTCTAACAATACAGTGTGCACACCTCCATGTGGACATATTCTAACAGTTCACTGTGCACACCTCCACGTGGGCACACTCATTCTAACATTTCAGTGTGCATACCTCCACAGGGACACACTCATTCTAACAGTTCAGTGTGCAAACCTCAATATGGGCACACTCATTCTAACAGTTCAGTTTGCACACCTCCATGTGGGCACACTCATTCTAACAGTTCAGTGTGCACACATCCATGTGGGCACACTCATTCTAACAGTTCAGTGTGCACACCTCCATGTGGACACACACATTCTAACAGTTCAGCGTGCACACCTCCATGTGGACACACTCATTCTAACAGTTCAGTGTGCACACCTCCACAGGCACACACTCATTCTAACAGTTCAGTGTGCACACCTCCATGTGGACACACTCATTCTAACAGTTCAGTGTGCACACCTCCACAGGGACACACTCATTCTAACATTTCAGTGTGCACACCTCCATGTGGGCACACTCATTCTAACAGTTCAGTGTGCACACTTCCATGTGGGCACACTCATTCTAACAGTTCAGTGTGCACACCTCCATGTGGGCACACTCATTCTAACAGTTGAGTGCACACCTCCATGTGGGCACACTCATTATAACAGTTCAGTGTGCACACCTCCATGTGGACACACTTATTCTAACAGTTCAGTGTGCACACCTCCATGTGGACACACTCATTCTAACAGTTCACTGTGCACACCTCCATGTGGACACACTCATTCTAACAGTTCAGTGTGCACACCTCCATGTGGACAAATGTTAACACTTCAGTGTGCACACCTCCATGTGGACACACTCATTCTAACAATTCAGTGTGCACACGTCCATGCAGACACATTAATTCTAACAGATCAGTGTCCACACCTCCATGTGGACACACTCATTCTACCATTTCAGTGTGCACACCTCCACAGGGACACAATCATTCTAACAGTTCAGTGTGCACACCTCCATGTGGACATAATCATTCTAACAGTTCAGTGTGCACACCTCCACAAGGACACACTCATTCTATCAGTTCAGTGTGCACACCTGCATGTGGACACAATCATTCTAACAGTTCAGTGTGCACACCTACATGTGGACACATTCTAACAGTTCAGTGTGCACACCTCCATGTGGACACACTCATTCTAACAGTTCAGTGTGCACACACCCACAGGGACACACTAATTCTAACAGTTCAGTGTGCACACCTCCATGTGGACACATTCTAACAGTTCAATGTGGACACCTCCATGTGGGCACAGTCATTTTAACAGTTCAGTGTGTACACCTCCATGTGGACACAATAATTCTAACAGTTCAGTGTGCACACCTCCATGAGGACACACTCATTCTAACAGTTCAGTGTGCACACCTCCATGTGGACACACTCATTCTAACAGTTCACTGTGCACACCTGCATGTGGACACAATCATTCTAACAGTTCAGTGTGCACACCTCCATGTGGACACATTCTAACAGTTCAGTGTGCACACCTCCATGTGGACACACTCATTCTAACAGTTCAGTGTGCACACCCCCACAGGGACACACTAATTCTAACAGTTCAGTGTGCACACCTCCATGTGGACACACTCATTCTAACAGTTCAATGTGGTCACCTCCATGTGGGCACAGTCATTTTAACAGTTCAGTGTGTACCCCTCCATGTGGACACAATCATTCTAACAGTTCAGTGTGCACACCTCCATGAGGACACACTCATTCTAACAGTTCAGTGTGCACACCTCCATGAGGACACACTCATTCTAACAGTTCAGTGTGCACACCTCCATGTGGACAAATGTTAACACTTCAGTGTGCACACCTCCATGTGGACACACTCATTCTAACAATTCAGTGTGCACACCTCCATGCAGACACAGTCATTCTAACAGATCAGTGTCCACACCTCCATGTGGACACACTCATTCTAACAGTTCAGTGTGCACACCTCCACAGGGACACACTCATTCTAACAGTTCAGTGTGCACACCTCCATGTGGACACACTCATTCTAACAGTTCAGTGTGCACACCTCCATGTGGACACACTCATTCTAACAGTTCAGTGTGCACACTTCCATGTGGACACACTTATTCTAACAGTTCAGTGTGCACACCTCCATGTGGACACACTCATTCTAACAGTTCAGTGTGCACACCTCCACAGGGATACACTCATTCTAACAGTTCAGTGTGCCCATCTCCATGTGGGCACACTCATTCTATCAATACAGTGTGCACACCTCCATGTGGACATATTCTAACAGTTCAATGTGCACACCTCCACGTGGGCACACTCATTCTAACATTTCAGTGTGCATACCTCCACAGGGACACACTCATTCTAACAGTTCAGTGTGCACACCTCAATATGGGCACACTCATTCTAACAGTTCAGTTTGCACACCTCCATGTGGGCACACTCATTATAACAGTTCAGTGTGCATACCTCCATGTGGGCACACTCATTCGAACAGTTCAGTGTGAATACCTCCATGTGGGCACACTCATTCTAACAGTTCAGTGTGCACACACCTCCATGTGGGCACAGTCATTCTAACAGTTCAGTGTGCACACCTCCATGTGGGCACACTCATTCTAACAGTTCAGTGTGCACACCTCCGTATGGACACAGTCATTCTAACAGTTTAGTGTGCACACCTCCATGTGGGCACACTCATTCTAACAGTTCAGTGTGCACACCTACCATGTGGATACACACATTCTAACAGTTCAGTGTGCACACCTCCATGTGGACACACTCATTCTAACAGTTCAGTGTGCACACCTCCACAGGCACACACTCATTCTAACAATTCAGTGTGCACACCTCCATGTGGACACACTCATTCTAACAGTTCAGTGTGCACACCTCCACAGGGACACACTCATTCTAACATTTCAGTGTGCACACCTCCATGTGGGCACACTCATTCTAACAGTTCAGTGTGCACACTTCCATGTGGGCACACTCATTCTAACAGTTCAGTGTGCACACCTCCATGTGGGCACACTCATTCTAACATTTCAGTGTGCACACCTCCACAGGGACACAATCATTCTAACAGTTCAGTGTGCATACCTCCATGCATACACAGTCATTCTAACAGTTCAGTGTGCACACCTCCACAGGGACACACTCATTCTAACAGTTCATTGTGCACACCTTATTGTGGACACAGTCATTCTAACAGTACAGTGTGCACACATTCATGTGGACATATTCTATCAGATCAGTGTGCACACCTCCATGTGGGCCCACTCATTCTAAAAGTTCAGTGTGCACACCTCCATGTGGACACACTCATTCTAACAGTTCAGTGTGCACACATCCATGTGGGCACACTCATTCTCACAGTTCAGTGTGCACACCTCCATGTGGACACACACATTCTAACAGTTCAGCGTGCACACCTCCATGTGGACACACTCATTCTAACAGTTCAGTGTGCACACCTCCACAGGCCCACACTCATTCTAACAGTTCAGTGTGCACACCTCCATGTGGACACACTCATTCTAACAGTTCACTGTGCACACCTCCATGTGGACACACTCATTCTAACAGTTCAGTGTGCACACCTCCATGTGGACAAATGTTAACACTTCAGTGTGCACACCTCCATGTGGACACACTCATTCTAACAATTCAGTGTGCACACGTCCATGCAGACAAAGTCATTCTAACAGATCAGTGTCCACACCTCCATGTGGACACACTCATTCTAACATTTCAGTGTGCACACCTCCACAGGCACACACTCATTCTAACAATTCAGTGTGCACACCTCCATGTGGACACACTCATTCTAACAGTTCAGTGTGCACACCTCCACAGGGACACACTCATTCTAACATTTCAGTGTGCACACCTCCATGTGGGCACACTCATTCTAACAGTTCAGTGTGCACACTTCCATGTGGGCACACTCATTCTAACAGTTCAGTGTGCACACCTCCATGTGGGCACACTCATTCTAACATTTCAGTGTGCACACCTCCACAGGGACACAATCATTCTAACAGTTCAGTGTGCATACCTCCATGCATAAACAGTCATTCTAACAGTTGAGTGTGCACACCTCCACAGGGACACACTCATTCTAACAGTTCAGTGTGCACACCTCCATGTGGACACACTCATTCTAACAGTTCAGTGTGCACACCTCCATGTGGACACACTCATTCTAACAGTTCAGTGTGCACACTTCCATGTGGACACACTCATTCTAACAGTTCAGTGTGCACACCTCCATGTGGACACACTCATTCTAACAGTTCAGTGTGCACACCTCCACAGGGATACACTCATTCTAACAGTTCAGTGTGCCCATCTCCATGTGGGCACACTCATTCTAACAATACAGTGTGCACACCTCCATGTGGACATATTCTAACAGTTCACTGTGCACACCTCCATGTGGGCACACTCATTCTAAAAGTTCAGTGTGCACACCTCCATGTGGACACACTCATTCTAACAGTTCAGTGTGCATACATCCATGTGGGCATACTCATTCTAACAGTTCAGTGTGCACACCTCTATGTGGGCACACTCATTCTAACAGTTCAGTGTGCACACCTCCAGAGGGACACACTCATTCTAACATTTCAGTGTGCACACCTCCACAGGGACACACTCATTCTAACAGTTCAATGTGCACACCTCCATGTGGACACACTCATTCTAACAGTTCAATATGCTCACCTCCATGTGGACACATTCTAACAGTTCAGTGTGCTCACCTCCATGTAGACACACTCATTATATCAATTCAGTGTGCACACCTCCATGTGGACACACTCATTCTAACAGTTCAATATGCTCACCTCCATGTGGACACATGCTAACAGTTCAGTGTGCTCACCTCCATGTAGACACACTCATTATATCAATTCAGTGTGCACACCTCCATGTGGACACACTCATTCTAACATTTCAGTGTGCATACCTCCACAGGGACACACTCATTCTAACAGTTCAGTGTGCACACCTCAATATGGGCACACTCATTCTAACAGTTCAGTTTGCACACCTCCATGTGGGCACACTCATTCTAACAGTTCAGTGTGCACACCTCAATGTGGGCACACTCATTCGAACAGTTCAGTGTGAATACCTCCATGTGGGCACACTCATTCTAACAGTTCAGTGTGCACACACCTCCATGTGGGCACAGTCATTCTAACAGTTCAGTGTGCACACCTCCATGTGGGCACACTCATTCTAACAGTTCAGTGTGCACACCTCCATGTGGGCACACTCATTCTAACATTTCAGTGTGCACACCTCCACAGGGACACAATCATTCTAACAGTTCAGTGTGCATACCTCCATGCATAAACAGTCATTCTAACAGTTGAGTGTGCACACCTCCACAGGGACACACTCATTCTAACAGTTCAGTGTGCACACCTCCATGTGGACACACTCATTCTAACAGTTCAGTGTGCACACCTCCATGTGGACACACTCATTCTAACAGTTCAGTGTGCACACTTCCATGTGGACACACTCATTCTAACAGTTCAGTGTGCACACCTCCATGTGGACACACTCATTCTAACAGTTCAGTGTGCACACCTCCACAGGGATACACTCATTCTAACAGTTCAGTGTGCCCATCTCCATGTGGGCACACTCATTCTAACAATACAGTGTGCACACCTCCATGTGGACATATTCTAACAGTTCACTGTGCACACCTCCATGTGGGCACACTCATTCTAAAAGTTCAGTGTGCACACCTCCATGTGGACACACTCATTCTAACAGTTCAGTGTGCATACCTCCATGTGGGCATACTCATTCTAACAGTTCAGTGTGCACACCTCTATGTGGGCACACTCATTCTAACAGTTCAGTGTGCACACCTCCAGAGGGACACACTCATTCTAACATTTCAGTGTGCACACCTCCACAGGGACACACTCATTCTAACAGTTCAATGTGCACACCTCCATGTGGACACACTCATTCTAACAGTTCAATATGCTCACCTCCATGTGGACACATTCTAACAGTTCAGTGTGCTCACCTCCATGTAGACACACTCATTATATCAATTCAGTGTGCACACCTCCATGTGGACACACTCATTCTAACAGTTCAATATGCTCACCTCCATGTGGACACATTCTAACAGTTCAGTGTGCTCACCTCCATGTAGACACACTCATTATATCAATTCAGTGTGCACACCTCCATGTGGACACACTCATTCTAACATTTCAGTGTGCATACCTCCACAGGGACACACTCATTCTAACAGTTCAGTGTGCACACCTCAATATGGGCACACTCATTCTAACAGTTCAGTTTGCACACCTCCATGTGGGCACACTCATTCTAACAGTTCAGTGTGCACACCTCAATGTGGGCACACTCATTCGAACAGTTCAGTGTGAATACCTCCATGTGGGCACACTCATTCTAACAGTTCAGTGTGCACACACCTCCATGTGGGCACAGTCATTCTAACAGTTCAGTGTGCACACCTCCATGTGGGCACACTCATTCTAACAGTTCAGTGTGCACACCTCCGTATGGACACAGTCATTCTAACAGTTTAGTGTGCACACCTCCATGTGGGCACACTCATTCTAACAGTACAGTGTGCACACCTCCATGTGGACACACACATTCTAACAGTTCAGTGTGCACACCTCCATGTGGACACACTCATTCTAACAGTTCAGTGTGCACACCTCCACAGGCACACACTCATTCTAACAATTCAGTGTGCACACCTCCATGTGGACACACTCATTCTAACAGTTCAGTGTGCACACCTCCACAGGGACACACTCATTCTAACATTTCAGTGTGCACACCTCCATGTGGGCACACTCATTCTAACAGTTCAGTGTGCACACTTCCATGTGGGCACACTCATTCTAACAGTTCAGTGTGCACACCTCCATGTGGGCACACTCATTCTAACATTTCAGTGTGCACATCTCCACAGGGACACAATCATTCTAACAGTTCAGTGTGCATACCTCCATGCATACACAGTCATTCTAACAGTTCAGTGTGCACACCTCCACAGGCACACACTCATTCTAACAGTTCAGTGTGCACACCTCCACAGGGATACACTCATTCTAACAGTTCAGTGTGCCCATCTCCATGTGGGCACACTCATTCTAACAATACAGTGTGCACACCTCCATGTGGACATATTCTAACAGTTCACTGTGCACACCTCCATGTGGGCACACTCATTCTAAAAGTTCAGTGTGCACACCTCCATGTGGACACACTCATTCTAACAGTTCAGTGTGCATACCTCCATGTGGGCATACTCATTCTAACAGTTCAGTGTGCACACCTCTATGTGGGCACACTCATTCTAACAGTTCAGTGTGCACACCTCCAGAGGGACACACTCATTCTAACATTTCAGTGTGCACACCTCCACAGGGACACACTCATTCTAACAGTTCAATGTGCACACCTCCATGTGGACACACTCATTCTAACAGTTCAATATGCTCACCTCCATGTGGACACATTCTAACAGTTCAGTGTGCTCACCTCCATGTAGACACACTCATTATATCAATTCAGTGTGCACACCTCCATGTGGACACACTCATTCTAACAGTTCAATATGCTCACCTCCATGTGGACACATTCTAACAGTTCAGTGTGCTCACCTCCATGTAGACACACTCATTATATCAATTCAGTGTGCACACCTCCATGTGGACACACTCATTCTAACATTTCAGTGTGCATACCTCCACAGGGACACACTCATTCTAACAGTTCAGTGTGCACACCTCAATATGGGCACACTCATTCTAACAGTTCAGTTTGCACACCTCCATGTGGGCACACTCATTCTAACAGTTCAGTGTGCACACCTCAATGTGGGCACACTCATTCGAACAGTTCAGTGTGAATACCTCCATGTGGGCACACTCATTCTAACAGTTCAGTGTGCACACACCTCCATGTGGGAACAGTCATTCTAACAGTTCAGTGTGCACACCTCCATGTGGGCACACTCATTCTAACATTTCAGTGTGCACACCTCCACAGGGACACAATCATTCTAACAGTTCAGTGTGCATACCTCCATGCATAAACAGTCATTCTAACAGTTGAGTGTGCACACCTCCACAGGGACACACTCATTCTAACAGTTCAGTGTGCACACCTCCATGTGGACACACTCATTCTAACAGTTCAGTGTGCACACCTCCATGTGGACACACTCATTCTAACAGTTCAGTGTGCACACTTCCATGTGGACACACTCATTCTAACAGTTCAGTGTGCACACCTCCATGTGGACACACTCATTCTAACAGTTCAGTGTGCACACCTCCACAGGGATACACTCATTCTAACAGTTCAGTGTGCCCATCTCCATGTGGGCACACTCATTCTAACAATACAGTGTGCACACCTCCATGTGGACATATTCTAACAGTTCACTGTGCACACCTCCATGTGGGCACACTCATTCTAAAAGTTCAGTGTGCACACCTCCATGTGGACACACTCATTCTAACAGTTCAGTGTGCATACCTCCATGTGGGCATACTCATTCTAACAGTTCAGTGTGCACACCTCTATGTGGGCACACTCATTCTAACAGTTCAGTGTGCACACCTCCAGAGGGACACACTCATTCTAACATTTCAGTGTGCACACCTCCACAGGGACACACTCATTCTAACAGTTCAATGTGCACACCTCCATGTGGACACACTCATTCTAACAGTTCAATATGCTCACCTCCATGTGGACACATTCTAACAGTTCAGTGTGCTCACCTCCATGTAGACACACTCATTATATCAATTCAGTGTGCACACCTCCATGTGGACACACTCATTCTAACAGTTCAATATGCTCACCTCCATGTGGACACATTCTAACAGTTCAGTGTGCTCACCTCCATGTAGACACACTCATTATATCAATTCAGTGTGCACACCTCCATGTGGACACACTCATTCTAACATTTCAGTGTGCATACCTCCACAGGGACACACTCATTCTAACAGTTCAGTGTGCACACCTCAATATGGGCACACTCATTCTAACAGTTCAGTTTGCACACCTCCATGTGGGCACACTCATTCTAACAGTTCAGTGTGCACACCTCAATGTGGGCACACTCATTCGAACAGTTCAGTGTGAATACCTCCATGTGGGCACACTCATTCTAACAGTTCAGTGTGCACACACCTCCATGTGGGCACAGTCATTCTAACAGTTCAGTGTGCACACCTCCATGTGGGCACACTCATTCTAACAGTTCAGTGTGCACACCTCCGTATGGACACAGTCATTCTAACAGTTTAGTGTGCACACCTCCATGTGGGCACACTCATTCTAACAGTACAGTGTGCACACCTCCATGTGGACACACACATTCTAACAGTTCAGTGTGCACACCTCCATGTGGACACACTCATTCTAACAGTTCAGTGTGCACACCTCCACAGGCACACACTCATTCTAACAATTCAGTGTGCACACCTCCATGTGGACACACTCATTCTAACAGTTCAGTGTGCACACCTCCACAGGGACACACTCATTCTAACATTTCAGTGTGCACACCTCCATGTGGGCACACTCATTCTAACAGTTCAGTGTGCACACTTCCATGTGGGCACACTCATTCTAACAGTTCAGTGTGCACACCTCCATGTGGGCACACTCATTCTAACATTTCAGTGTGCACATCTCCACAGGGACACAATCATTCTAACAGTTCAGTGTGCATACCTCCATGCATACACAGTCATTCTAACAGTTCAGTGTGCACACCTCCACAGGGACACACTCATTCTAACAGTTCAGTGTGCACACCTTATTGTGGACACAGTCATTCTAACAGTACAGTGTGCACACATTCATGTGGACATATTCTATCAGTTCAGTGTGCACACGTCCATGTGGGCCCACTCATTCTAACAGTTCAGTGTGCACACCTCCATGTGGACACACTCATTCTAACAGTTCAGTGTGCACACATCCATGTGGGCACACTCATTCTAACAGTTCAGTGTGCACACCTCCATGTGGACACACACATTCTAACAGTTCAGCGTGCACACCTCCATGTGGACACACTCATTCTAACAGTTCAGTGTGCACACCTCCACAGGCACACACTCATTCTAACAGTTCAGTGTGCACACCTCCATGTGGACACACTCATTCTAACAGTTCAGTGTGCACACCTCCACAGGGACACACTCATTCTAACATTTCAGTGTGCACACCTCCATGTGGGCACACTCATTCTAACAGTTCAGTGTGCACACTTCCATGTGGGCACACTCATTCTAACATTTCAGTGTGCACACCTCCATGTGGGCACACTCATTCTAACAGTTGAGTGCACACCTCCATGTGGGCACACTCATTATAACAGTTCAGTGTGCACACCTCCATGTGGACACACTTATTCTAACAGTTCAGTGTGCACACCTCCATGTGGACACACTCATTCTAACAGTTCACTGTGCACACCTCCATGTGGACACACTCATTCTAACAGTTCAGTGTGCACACCTCCATGTGGACAAATGTTAACACTTCAGTGTGCACACCTCCATGTGGACACACTCATTCTAACAATTCAGTGTGCACACGTCCATGCAGACACAGTCATTCTAACAGATCAGTGTCCACACCTCCATGTGGACACACTCATTCTAACAGTTCAGTGTGCACACCTCTATGTGGACATAATCATTCTAACAGTTCAGTGTGCACACCTCCACAAGGACACACTCATTCTATCAATTCAGTGTGCACACCTGCATGTGGACACAATCATTCTAACAGTTCAGTGTGCACACCTCCATGTGGACACATTCTAACAGTTCAGTGTGCACACCTCCATGTGGACACACTCATTCTAACAGTTCAGTGTGCACACCCCCACAGGGACACACTAATTCTAACAGTTCAGTGTGCACACCTCCATGTGGACACACTCATTCTAACAGTTCAATGTGGACACCTCCATGTGGGCACAGTCATTTTAACAGTTCAGTGTGTACACCTCCATGTGGACACAATCATTCTAACAGTTCAGTGTGCACACCTCCATGAGGACACACTCATTCTAACAGTTCAGTGTGCACACCTCCATGTGGACACACTCATTCTAACAGTTCAGTGTGCACACCTCCATGTGGACACAATCATTCTAACAGTTCAGTGTGCACACCTCCATGTGGACACATTCTAACAGTTCAGTGTGCACACCTCCATTTGGACACACTCATTCTAACAGTTCAGTGTGCACACCCCCACAGGGACACACTAATTCTAACAGTTCAGTGTTCACACCTCCATGTGGACACACTCATTCTAACAGTTCAATGTGGTCACCTCCATGTGGGCACAGTCATTTTAACAGTTCAGTGTGTACACATCCATGTGGACACAATCATTCTAACAGTTCAGTGTGCACACCTCCATGAGGACACACTCATTCTAACAGTTCAGTGTGCACACCTCCATGAGGACACACTCATTCTAACAGTTCAGTGTGCACACCTCCATGTGGACAAATGTTAACACTTCAGTGTGCACACCTCCATGTGGACACACTCATTCTAACAATTCAGTGTGCACACGTCCATGCAGACACAGTCATTCTAACAGATCAGTGTCCACACCTCCATGTGGACACACTCATTCTAACAGTTCAGTGTGCACACCTCCACAGGGACACACTCATTCTAACAGTTCAGTGTGCACACCTCCATGTGGACACACTCATTCTAACAGTTCAGTGTGCACACCTCCATGTGGACACACTCATTCTAACAGTTCAGTGTGCACACTTCCATGTGGACACACTCATTCTAACAGTTCAGTGTGCACACCTCCATGTGGACACACTCATTCTAACAGTTCAGTGTGCACACCTCCACAGGGATACACTCATTCTAACAGTTCAGTGTGCCCATCTCCATGTGGGCACACTCATTCTAACAATACAGTGTGCACACCTCCATGTGGACATATTCTAACAGTTCACTGTGCACACCTCCATGTGGGCACACTCATTCTAACATTTCAGTGTGCATACCTCCACAGGGACACACTCATTCTAACAGTTCAGTGTGCACACCTCAATATGGGCACACTCATTCTAACAGTTCAGTTTGCACACCTCCATGTGGGCACACTCATTATAACAGTTCAGTGTGCATACCTCAATGTGGGCACACTCATTCGAACAGTTCAGTGTGAATACCTCCATGTGGGCACACTCATTCTAACAGTTCAGTGTGCACACACCTCCATGTGGGCACAGTCATTCTAACAGTTCAGTGTGCACACCTCCATGTGGGCACACTCATTCTAACAGTTCAGTGTGCACACCTCCGTATGGACACAGTCATTCTAACAGTTTAGTGTGCACACCTCCATGTGGGCACACTCATTCTAACAGTTCAGTGTGCACACCTCCATGTGGATACACACATTCTAACAGTTCAGTGTGCACACCTCCATGTGGACACACTCATTCTAACAGTTCAGTGTGCACACCTCCACAGGCACACACTCATTCTAACAATTCAGTGTGCACACCTCCATGTGGACACACTCATTCTAACATTTCAGTGTGCATACCTCCATGTGGGCACACTCATTCTAACAGTTCAGTGTGCACACTTCCATGTGGGCACACTCATTCTAACATTTCAGTGTGCACACCTCCACAGGGACACAATCATTCTAACAGTTCAGTGTGCATACCTCCATGCATACACAGTCATTCTAACAGTTCAGTGTGCACACCTCCACAGGGACACACTCATTCTAACAGTTCATTGTGCACACCTTATTGTGGACACAGTCATTCTAACAGTACAGTGTGCACACATTCATGTGGACATATTCTATCAGTTCAGTGTGCACACCTCCATGTGGGCCCACTCATTCTAACAGTTCAGTGTGCACACCTCCATGTGGACACACTCATTCTAACAGTTCAGTGTGCACACATCCATGTGGGCACACTCATTCTAACAGTTCAGTGTGCACACCTCCATGTGGACACACACATTCTAACAGTTCAGCATGCACACCTCCATGTCGACACACTCATTCTAACAGTTCAGTGTGCACACCTCCACAGGCCCACACTCATTCTAACAGTTCAGTTTGCACACCTCCATGTGGACACACTCATTCTAACAGTTCAGTGTGCACACCTCCACAGGGACACACTCATTCTAACATTTCAGTGTGCACACCTCCATGTGGGCACACTCATTCTAACAGTTCAGTGTGCACACTTCCATGTGGGCACATTCATTCTAACAGTTCAGTGTGCACACCTCCATGTGGGCACACACATTCTAACAGTTGAGTGCACACCTCCATGTGGGCACACTCATTATAACAGTTCAGTGTGCACACCTCCATGTGGACACACTTATTCTAACAGTTCAGTGTGCACACCTCCATGTGGACACACTCATTCTAACAGTTCACTGTGCACACCTCCATGTGGACACACTCATTCTAACAGTTCAGTGTGCACACCTCCATGTGGACAAATGTTAACACTTCAGTGTACACACCTCCATGTGGACACACTCATTCTAACAATTCAGGGTGCACACGTCCATGCAGACAAAGTCATTCTAACAGATCAGTGTCCACACCTCCATGTGGACACACTCATTCTAACATTTCAGTGTGCACACCTCCACAGGCACACACTCATTCTAACAATTCAGTGTGCACACCTCCATGTGGACACACTCATTCTAACAGTTCAGTGTGCACACCTCCTCAGGGACACACTCATTCTAACATTTCAGTGTGCACACCTCCATGTGGGCACACTCATTCTAACAGTTCAGTGTGCACACTTCCATGTGGGCACACTCATTCTAACAGTTCAGTGTGCACACCTCCATGTGGGCACACTCATTCTAACATTTCAGTGTGCACACCTCCATAGGGACACAATCATTCTAACAGTTCAGTGTGCATACCTCCATGCATAAACAGTCATTCTAACAGTTCAGTGTGCACACCTCCACAGGGACACACTCATTCTAACAGTTCAGTGTGCACACCTTATTGTGGACACAGTCAATCTAACAGTACAGTGTGCACACATTCATGTGGACATATTCTATAAGTTCAGTGTGCACACCTCCATGTGGGCCCACTCATTCTAACAGTTCAGTGTGCACACCTCCATGTGGACACACTCATTCTAACATTTCAGTGTGCACACATCCATGTGGGCACACTCATTCTAACAGTTCAGTGTGCACACCTCCATGTGGACACACACATTCTAACAGTTCAGCGTGCACACCTCCATGTGGACACACTCATTCTAACAGTTCAGTGTGCACACCTCCACAGGGACACACTCATTCTAACATTTCAGTGTGCACACCTCCATGTGGGCACACTCATTCTAACAGTTCAGTGTGCACACTTCCATGTGGGCACACTCATTCTAACAGTTCAGTGTGCACACCTCCATGTGGGCACACTCATTCTCACAGTTGAGTGCACACTTCCATGTGGGCACACTCATTATAACAGTTCAGTGTGCACACCTCCATGTGGACACACTTATTCTAACAGTTCAGTGTGCACACCTCCATGTGGACACACTCATTCTAACAGTTCACTGTGCACACCTCCATGTGGACACACTCATTCTAACAGTTCAGTGTGCACACCTCCATGTGGACAAATGTTAACACTTCAGTGTGCACACCTCCATGTGGACACACTCATTCTAACACTTCAGTGTGCACACGTCCATGCAGACACAGTCATTCTAACAGATCAGTGTCCACACCTCCATGTGGACACACTCATTCTAACATTTCAGTGTGCACACCTCCACAGGGACACAATCATTCTAACAGTTCAGTGTGCACACCTCCATGTGGACATAATCATTCTAACAGTTCAGTGTGCACACCTCCACAAGGACACACTCATTCTATCAGTTCAGTGTGCACACCTGCATGTGGACACAATCATTCTAACAGTTCAGTGTGCACACCCCCACAGGCACACACTCTAACAGTTCAGTGTGCACACCTCCATGTGGACACACTCATTCTAACAGTTCAATGTGGACACCTCCATGTGGGCACAGTCATTTTAACAGTTCAGTGTGTACACCTCCATGTGGACACAATCATTCTAACAGTTCAGTGTGCACACCTCCATGAGGACACACTCATTCTAACAGTTCAGGGTGCACACCTCCATGTGGACACACTCATTCTAACAGTTCACTGTGCACACCTCCATGTGGACACACTCATTCTAACAGTTCAGTGTGCACACCTCCATGTGGACAAATGTTAACACTTCAGTGTGCACACCTCCATGTGGACACACTCATTCTAACAATTCAGTGTGCACACCTCCATGCAGACACAGTCATTATAACAGATCAGTGTCCACACCTCCATGTGGACACACTCATTCTAACAGTTCAGTGTGCAACACCTCCACAGGGACACACTCATTCTAACAGTTCTGTGTGCACACCTCCATGTGGATACAATCATTCTAACAGTTCAGTGTGCACAACTCCATGAGGGCACACTCATTCTAACAGTTCAGTGAGCACACCTCCATGTGGACACACTCATTCTAACAGTTCAGTGTGCACAAATCCATGTGGGCACACTCATTCTAACAGTTCAGTGTGCACACCTCCATGTTGGCACACTCATTATAACAGTTCAGTGTGCACACCTCCATGTGGGCACACTCATTCTAACAGTTCAGTGTGCACACCTCCATGTGGACACACTCATTCTAACAGTTCATTGTGCACACCTCCATGTGGACAAATTCTAACAGTTCAGTGTGCACACCTCCATGTGTACACACTCATTCTAACCTTTCAGTGTGCACACCTCCACAGGGACACACTCATTCTAACAGTTCAGTGTGCACACCTCCACAGGGACACACTCATTCTAACAGTTCAGTGTGCACACCTCCATGTGGACACACTCATTCTAACAGTTCAGTGTGCACTCCTCCATGTGGACACACTCATTCTAACAGTTCAGTGTGCACACTTCCATGTGGACACACTCATTCTAACAGTTCAGTGTGCACACCTCCATGTGGACACACTCATTCTAACAGTTCAGTGTGCACACCTCCACAGGGATACACTCATTCTAACAGTTCATTGTGCATACCTCAACAGGGAAACACTCATTCTAACAGTTCAGTGTGCACACCTCAATATGGGCACACTCATTTTAACAGTTCAGTTTGCACACCTCCATGTGGGCACACTCATTCTAACAGTTCAGTGTGCACACCTCAATGTGGGCACACTCATTCGAACAGTTCAGTGTGAATACCTCCATGTGGGCACACTCATTCTAACAGTTCAGTGTGCACACACCTCCATGTGGGCACAGTCATTCTAACAGTTCAGTGTGCACACCTCCACAGGGACACACTCATTCTAACATTTCATTGTGCACACCTCCACAGGGACACAATCATTCTAACAGTTCAGTGTGCATACCTCCATGCATACACAGTCATTCTAACAGTTCAGTGTGCACACCTCCACAGGGACACACTCATTCTAACAGTTCAGTGTGCACACCTTATTGTGGACACACTCATTCTAACAGTTCAGTGTGCACACCTCCATGTGGACACACTCATTCTAACAGTTCAGTGTGCACACCTTCATGTGGGCACACTCATTCTAACAGTTCAGTGTGCACACATCCATGTGGACATATTCTATCAGTTCAGTGTGCACACCTCCATGTGGGCCCACTCACTCTAACAGTTCAGTGTGCACACCTCCATGTGGACACACTCATTCTAACAGTTCAGTGTGCACACCTCCATGTGGGCACACTCATTCTAACAGTTCAGTGTGCACACCTCCATGTGGACACACACATTCTAACAGTTCAGTGTGCACACCTCCATGTGGACACACTCATTCTAACAGTTCAGTGTGCACACCTCCACAGGCACACACTCATTCTAACAGTTCAGTGTGCACACCTCCATGTGGACACACTCATTCTAACAGTTCAGTGTGCACACCTCCACAGGGACACACTCATTCTTACATTTCAGTGTGCACACCTCCATGTGGGCACACTCATTCTAACAGTTCAGTGTGCACACTTCCATGTGGGCACACTCATTCTAACAGTTCAGTGTGCACACCTCCATGTGGGCACACTCATTCTAACAGTTGAGTGCACACCTCCATGTGGGCACACTCATTATAACAGTTCAGTGTGCACACCTCCATGTGGACACACTTATTCTAACAGTTCAGTGTGCACACCTCCATGTGGACACACTCATTCTAACAGTTCACTGTGCACACCTCCATGTGGACACACTCATTCTAACAGTTCAGTGTGCACACCTCCATGTGGACAAATGTTAACACTTCAGTGTGCACACCTCCATGTGGACACACAAATTCTAACAATTCAGTGTGCACACCTCCATGCAGACACAGTCATTCTAACAGTTCAGTGTCCACACCTCCATGTGGACATAATCATTCTAACAGTTCAGTGTGCACACCTCCACAAGGACACACTCATTCTAACAGTTCAGTGTGCACACCTGTATGTGGACAAAATCATTCTAACAGTTCAGTGTGCATACCTCCATGCATACACAGTCATTCTAACAGTTCAGTGTGCACACCTCCACAGGGACACACTCATTCTAACAGTTCATTGTGCACACCTTATTGTGTACACAGTCATTCTAACAGTACAGTGTGCACACATTCATGTGGACATATTCTATCAGTTCAGTGTGCACACCTCCATGTGGGCCCACTCATTCTAACAGTTCAGTGTGCACACCTCCATGTGGACACACTCATTCTAACAGTTCAGTGTGCACACATCCATGTGGGCACACTCATTCTCACAGTTCAGTGTGCACACCTCCATGTGGACACACACATTCTAACAGTTCAGCGTGCACACCTCCATGTGGACACACTCATTCTAACAGTTCAGTGTGCACACCTCCAAAGGCCCACACTCATTCTAACAGTTCAGTGTGCACACCTCCATGTGGACACACTCATTCTAACAGTTCAGTGTGCACACCTCCACAGGGACACACTCATTCTAACATTTCAGTGTGCACACCTCCATGTGGGCACACTCATTCTAACAGTTCAGTGTGCACACTTCCATGTGGGCACATTCATTCTAACAGTTCAGTGTGCACACCTCCATGTGGGCACACACATTCTAACAGTTGAGTGCACACCTCCATGTGGGCACACTCATTATAACAGTTCAGTGTGCACACCTCCATGTGGACACACTTATTCTAACAGTTCAGTGTGCACACCTCCATGTGGACACACTCATTCTAACAGTTCACTGTGCACACCTCCATGTGGACACACTCATTCTAACAGTTCAGTGTGCACACCTCCATGTGGACAAATGTTAACACTTCAGTGTGCACACCTCCATGTGGACACACTCATTCTAACAATTCAGTGTGCACACGTCCATGCAGACAAAGTCATTCTAACAGATCAGTGTCCACACCTCCATGTGGACACACTCATTCTAACATTTCAGTGTGCACACCTCCACAGGCACACACTCATTCTAACAATTCAGTGTGCACACCTCCATGTGGACACACTCATTCTAACAGTTCAGTGTGCTCACCTCCACAGGGACACACTCATTCTAACATTTCAGTGTGCACACCTCCATGTGGGCACACTCATTCTAACAGTTCAGTGTGCACACTTCCATGTGGGCACACTCATTCTAACATTTCAGTGTGCACACCTCCACAGGGACACAATCATTCTAACAGTTCAGTGTGCATACCTCCATGCATAAACAGTCATTCTAACAGTTGAGTGTGCACACCTCCACAGGGACACACTCATTCTAACAGTTCAGTGTGCACACCTCCATGTGGACACACTCATTCTAACAGTTCAGTGTGCACACCTCCATGTGGACACACTCATTCTAACAGTTCAGTGTGCACACTTCCATGTGGACACACTCATTCTAACAGTTCAGTGTGCACACCTCCATGTGGACACACTCATTCTAACAGTTCAGTGTGCACACCTCCACAGGGATACACTCATTCTAACAGTTCAGTGTGCCCATCTCCATGTGAGCACACTCATTCTAACAATACAGTGTGCACACCTCCATGTGGACATATTCTAACAGTTCACTGTGCACACCTCCATGTGGGCACACTCATTCTAAAAGTTCAGTGTGCACACCTCCATGTGGACACACTCATTCTAACAGTTCAGTGTGCATACCTCCATGTGGGCATACTCATTCTAACAGTTCAGTGTGCACACCTCTATGTGGGCACACTCATTCTAACAGTTCAGTGTGCACACCTCCAGAGGGACACACTCATTCTAACATTTCAGTGTGCACACCTCCACAGGGACACACTCATTCTAACAGTTCAATGTGCACACCTCCATGTGGACACACTCATTCTAACAGTTCAATATGCTCACCTCCATGTGGACACATTCTAACAGTTCAGTGTGCTCACCTCCATGTAGACACACTCATTATATCAATTCAGTGTGCACACCTCCATGTGGACACACTCATTCTAACAGTTCAATATGCTCACCTCCATGTGGACACATTCTAACAGTTCAGTGTGCTCACCTCCATGTAGACACACTCATTATATCAATTCAGTGTGCACACCTCCATGTGGACACACTCATTCTAACATTTCAGTGTGCATACCTCCACAGGGACACACTCATTCTAACAGTTCAGTGTGCACACCTCAATATGGGCACACTCATTCTAACAGTTCAGTTTGCACACCTCCATGTGGGCACACTCATTCTAACAGTTCAGTGTGCACACCTCAATGTGGGCACACTCATTCGAACAGTTCAGTGTGAATACCTCCATGTGGGCACACTCATTCTAACAGTTCAGTGTGCACACACCTCCATGTGGGCACAGTCATTCTAACAGTTCAGTGTGCACACCTCCATGTGGGCACACTCATTCTAACAGTTCAGTGTGCACACCTCCGTATGGACACAGTCATTCTAACAGTTTAGTGTGCACACCTCCATGTGGGCACACTCATTCTAACAGTACAGTGTGCACACCTCCATGTGGACACACACATTCTAACAGTTCAGTGTGCACACCTCCATGTGGACACACTCATTCTAACAGTTCAGTGTGCACACCTCCACAGGCACACACTCATTCTAACAATTCAGTGTGCACACCTCCATGTGGACACACTCATTCTAACAGTTCAGTGTGCACACCTCCACAGGGACACACTCATTCTAACATTTCAGTGTGCACACCTCCATGTGGGCACACTCATTCTAACAGTTCAGTGTGCACACTTCCATGTGGGCACACTCATTCTAACAGTTCAGTGTGCACACCTCCATGTGGGCACACTCATTCTAACATTTCAGTGTGCACATCTCCACAGGGACACAATCATTCTAACAGTTCAGTGTGCATACCTCCATGCATACACAGTCATTCTAACAGTTCATTGTGCACACCTCCACAGGGACACACTCATTCTAACAGTTCAGTGTGCACACCTTATTGTGGACACAGTCATTCTAACAGTACAGTGTGCACACATTCATGTGGACATATTCTATCAGTTCAGTGTGCACACCTCCATGTGGGCCCACTCATTCTAACAGTTCAGTGTGCACACCTCCATGTGGACACACTCATTCTAACAGTTCAGTGTGCACACATCCATGTGGGCACACTCATTCTAACAGTTCAGTGTAAACACCTCCATGTGGACACACACATTCTAACAGTACAGCGTGCACACCTCCATGTGGACACACTCATTCTAACAGTTCAGTGTGCACACCTCCACAGGCACACACTCATTCTAACAGTTCAGTGTGCACACCTCCATGTGGACACACTCATTCTAACAGTTCAGTGTGCACACCTCCACAGGGACACACTCATTCTAACATTTCAGTGTGCACACCTCCATGTGGGCACACTCATTCTAACAGTTCAGTGTGCACACTTCCATGTGGGCACACTCATTCTAACAGTTCAGTGTGCACACCTCCATGTGGGCACACTCATTCTAACAGTTGAGTGCACACCTCCATGTGGGCACACTCATTATAACAGTTCAGTGTGCACACCTCCATGTGGACACACTTATTCTAACAGTTCAGTGTGCACACCTCCATGTGGACACACTCATTCTAACAGTTCACTGTGCACACCTCCATGTGGACACACTCATTCTAACAGTTCAGTGTGCACACCTCCATGTGGACAAATGTTAACACTTCAGTGTGCACACCTCCATGTGGACACACTCATTCTAACAATTCAGTGTGCACACGTCCATGCAGACACAGTCATTCTAACAGATCAGTGTCCACACCTCCATGTGGACACACTCATTCTAACATTTCAGTGTGCACACCTCCACAGGGACACAATCATTCTAACAGTTCAGTGTGCACACCTCCATGTGGACATAATCATTCTAACAGTTCAGTGTGCACACCTCCACAAGGACACAATCATTCTATCAGTTCAGTGTGCACACCTGCATGTGGACACAATCATTCTAACAGTTCAGTGTGCACACCTCCATGTGGACACATTCTAACAGTTCAGTGTGCACACCTCCATGTGGACACACTCATTCTAACAGTTCAGTGTGCACACCCCCACAGGGACACACTAATTCTAACAGTTCAGTGTGCACACCTCCATGTGGACACACTCATTCTAACAGTTCAATGTGGACAACTCCATGTGGGCACAGTCATTTTAACAGTTCAGTGTGTACACCTCCATGTGGACACAATCATTCTAACAGTTCAGTGTGCACACCTCCATGAGGACACACTCATTCTAACAGTTCAGTGTGCACACCTCCATGTGGACACACTCATTCTAACAGTTCACTGTGCACACCTGCATGTGGACACAATCATTCTAACAGTTCAGTGTGCACACCTCCATGTGGACACATTCTAACAGTTCAGTGTGCACACCTCCATGTGGACACACTCATTCTAACAGTTCAGTGTGCACACCACCACAGGGACACACTAATTCTAACAGTTCAGTGTGCACACCTCCATGTGGACACACTCATTCTAACAGTTCAATGTGGTCACCTCCATGTGGGCACAGTCATTTTAACAGTTCAGTGTGTACACCTCCATGTGGACACAATCATTCTAACAGTTCAGTGTGCACACCTCCATGTGGACACACTCATTCTAACAGTTCAGTGTGCACACCTCCATGAGGACACACTCATTCTAACAGTTCAGTGTGCACACCTCCATGTGGACAAATGTTAACACTTCAGTGTGCACACCTCCATGTGGGCACACTCATTCTAACAGTTCAGTGTGCACACCTCCATGCAGACACAGTCATTCTAACAGATCAGTGTCCACACCTCCATGTGGACACACTCATTCTAACAGTTCAGTGTGCACACCTCCACAGGGACACACTCATTCTAACAGTTCAGTGTGCACACCTCCATGTGGACACACTCATTCTAACAGTTCAGTGTGCACACCTCCATGTGGACACACTCATTCTAACAGTTCAGTGTGCACACTTCCATGTGGACACACTCATTCTAACAGTTCAGTGTGCACACCTCCATGTGGACACACTCATTCTAACAGTTCAGTGTGCACACCTCCACAGGGATACACTCATTCTAACAGTTCAGTGTGCCCATCTCCATGTGGGCACACTCATTCTAACAATACAGTGTGCACACCTCCATGTGGACATATTCTAACAGTTCACTGTGCACACCTCCATGTGGGCACACTCATTCTAACATTTCAGTGTGCATACCTCCACAGGGACACACTCATTCTAACAGTTCAGTGTGCACACCTCAATATGGGCACACTCATTCTAACAGTTCAGTTTGCACACCTCCATGTGGGCACACTCATTATAAGAGTTCAGTGTGCATACCTCAATGTGGGCACACTCATTCGAACAGTTCAGTGTGAATACCTCATTGTGGGCACACTCATTCTAACAGTTCAGTGTGCACACACCTCCATGTGGGCACAGTCATTCTAACAGTTCAGTGTGCACACCTCCATGTGGACACACTCATTCTAACATTTCAGTGTGCACACCTCCACAGGGACACAATCATTCTAACAGTTCAGTGTGCACACCTCCATGTGGACATAATCATTCTAACAGTTCAGTGTGCACACCTCCACAAGGACACACTCATTCTATCAGTTCAGTGTGCACACCTGCATGTGGACACAATCATTCTAACAGTTCAGTGTGCACACCTCCATGTGGACACATTCTAACAGTTCAGTGTGCACACCTCCATGTGGACACACTCATTCTAACAGTTCAGTGTGCACACCCCCACAGGGACACACTAATTCTAACAATTCAGTGTGCACACCTCCATGTGGACACACTCATTCTAACAGTTCAATGTGGACAACTCCATGTGGGCACAGTCATTTTAACAGTTCAGTGTGTACACCTCCATGTGGACACAATCATTCTAACAGTTCAGTGTGCACACCTCCATGAGGACACACTCATTCTAACAGTTCAGTGTGCACACCTCCATGTGGACACACTCATTCTAACAGTTCACTGTGCACACCTGCATGTGGACACAATCATTCTAACAGTTCAGTGTGCACACCTACATGTGGACACATTCTAACAGTTCAGTGTGCACACCTCCATGTGGACACACTCATTCTAACAGTTCAGTGTGCACACCCCCACAGGGACACACTAATTCTAACAGTTCAGTGTGCACACCCCCATGTGGACACACTCATTCTAACAGTTCAATGTGGTCACCTCCATGTGGGCACAGTCATTTTAACAGTTCAGTGTGTACACCTCCATGTGGACACAATCATTCTAACAGTTCAGTGTGCACACCTCCATGAGGACACACTCATTCTAACAGTTCAGTGTGCACACCTCCATGAGGACACACTCATTCTAACAGTTCAGTGTGCACACCTCCATGTGGACAAATGTTAACACTTCAGTGTGCACACCTCCATGTGGACACACTCATTCTAACAATTCAGTGTGCACACCTCCATGCAGACACAGTCATTCTAACAGATCAGTGTCCACACCTCCATGTGGACACACTCATTCTAACAGTTCAGTGTGCACACCTCCACAGGGACACACTCATTCTAACAGTTCAGTGTGCACACCTCCATGTGGACACACTCATTCTAACAGTTCAGTGTGCACACTTCCATGTGGACACACTCATTCTAACAGTTCAGTGTGCACACCTCCATGTGGACACACTCATTCTAACAGTTCAGTGTGCACACCTCCACAGGGATACACTCATTCTAACAGTTCAGTGTGCCCATCTCCATGAGGCACACTCATTCTAACAATAGAGTGTGCACACCTCCATGTGGACATATTCTAACAGTTCACTGTGCACACCTCCATGTGGGCACACTCATTCTAACATTTCAGTGTGCATACCTCCACAGGGACACACTCATTCTAACAGTTCAGTGTGCACACCTCAATATGGGCACACTCATTCTAACAGTTCAGTTTGCACACCTCCATGTGGGCACACTCATTATAAGAGTTCAGTGTGCATACCTCAATGTGGGCACACTCATTCGAACAGTTCAGTGTGAATACCTCCATGTGGGCACACTCATTCTAACAGTTCAGTGTGCACACACCTCCATGTGGGCACAGTCATTCTAACAGTTCAGTGTGCACACCTCCATGTGGGCACACTCATTCTAACAGTTCAGTGAGCACACCTCCGTATGGACACAGTCATTCTAACAGTTTAGTGTGCACACCTCCATGTGGGCACACTCATTCTAACAGTTCAGTGTGCACACCTCCATGTGGATACACACATTCTAACAGTTCAGTGTGCACACCTCCATGTGGACACACTCATTCTAACAGTTCAGTGTGCAAACCTCCACAGGCACACACTCATTCTAACAATTCAGTGTGCACACCTCCATGTGGACACACTCATTCTAACAGTTCAGTGTGCACACCTCCACAGGGACACACTCATTCTAACATTTCAGTGTGCACACCTCCATGTGGGCACACTCATTCTAACAGTTCAGTGTGCACACTTCCATGTGGGCACACTCATTCTAACATTTCAGTGTGCACACCTCCACAGGGACACAATCATTCTAACAGTTCAGTGTGCATACCTCCATGCATACACAGTCATTCTAACAGTTCAGTGTGCACACCTCCACAGGGACACACTCATTCTAACAGTTCATTGTGCACACCTTATTGTGGACACAGTCATTCTAACAGTACAGTGTGCACACATTCATGTGGACATATTCTATCAGTTCAGTGTGCACACCTCCATGTGGGCCCACTCATTCTAACAGTTCAGTGTGCACACCTCCATGTGGACACACTCATTCTAACAGTTCAGTGTGCACACATCCATGTGGGCACACTCATTCTAACAGTTCAGTGTGCACACCTCCATGTGGACACACACATTCTAACAGTTCAGCGTGCACACCTCCATGTGGGCACACTCATTCTAACAGTTCAGCGTGCACACCTCCATGTGGACACACTCATTCTAACAGTTCAGTGTGCACACCTCCACAGGCCCACACTCATTCTAACAGTTCAGTGTGCACACCTCCATGTGGACACACTCATTCTAACAGTTCAGTGTGCACACCTCCACAGGGACACACTCATTCTAACATTTCAGTGTGCACACCTCCATGTGGGCACACTCATTCTAACAGTTCAGTGTGCACACTTCCATGTGGGCACATTCATTCTAACAGTTCAGTGTGCACACCTCCATGTGGGCACACACATTCTAACAGTTGAGTGCACACCTCCATGTGGGCACACTCATTATAACAGTTCAGTGTGCACACCTCCATGTGGACACACTTATTCTAACAGTTCAGTGTGCACACCTCCATGTGGACACACTCATTCTAACAGTTCACTGTGCACACCTCCATGTGGACACACTCATTCTAACAGTTCAGTGTGCACACCTCCATGTGGACAAAAGTTAACACTTCAGTGTGCACACCTCCATGTGGACACACTCATTCTAACAATTCAGGGTGCACACGTCCATGCAGACAAAGTCATTCTAACAGATCAGTGTCCACACCTCCATGTGGACACACTCATTCTAACATTTCAGTGTGCACACCTCCACAGGCACACACTCATTCTAACAATTCAGTGTGCACACCTCCATGTGGACACACTCATTCTAACAGTTCAGTGTGCACACCTCCACAGGGACACACTCATTCTAACATTTCAGTGTGCACACCTCCATGTGGGCACACTCATTCTAACAGTTCAGTGTGCACACTTCCATGTTGGCACACTCATTCTAACAGTTCAGTGTGCACACCTCCATGTGGGCACACTCATTCTAACATTTCAGTGTGCACACCTCCACAGGGACACAATCATTCTAACAGTTCAGTGTGCATACCTCCATGCATAAACAGTCATTCTAACAGTTCAGTGTGCACACCTCCACAGGGACACACTCATTCTAACAGTTCAGTGTGCACACCTTATTGTGGACACAGTCAATCTAACAGTACAGTGTGCACACATTCATGTGGACATATTCTATCAGTTCAGTGTGCACAGCTCCATGTGGGCCCACTCATTCTAACAGTTCAGTGTGCACACCTCCATGTGGACACACTCATTCTAACAGTTCAGTGTGCACACATCCATGTGGGCACACTCATTCTAACAGTTCAGTGTGCACACCTCCATGTGGACACACACATTCTAACAGTTCAGCGTGCACACCTCCATGTGGACACACTCATTCTAACAGTTCAGTGTGCACACCTCCACAGGCACACAGTCATTCTAACAGTTCAGTGTGCACACCTCCATGTGGACACACTCATTCTAACAGTTCAGTGTGCACACCTCCACAGGGACACACTCATTCTAACATTTCAGTGTGCACACCTCCATGTGGGCACACTCATTCTAACAGTTCAGTGTGCACACTTCCATGTGGGCACACTCATTCTAACAGTTCAGTGTGCACACCTCCATGTGGGCACACTCATTCTCACAGTTGAGTGCACACCTCCATGTGGGCACACTCATTATAACAGTTCAGTGTGCACACCTCCATGTGGACACACTTATTCTAACAGTTCAGTGTGCACACCTCCATGTGGACACACTCATTCTAACAGTTCACTGTGCACACCTCCATGTGGACACACTCATTCTAACAGTTCAGTGTGCACACCTCCATGTGGACAAATGTTAACACTTCAGTGTGCACACCTCCATGTGGACACACTCATTCTAACACTTCAGTGTGCACACGTCCATGCAGACACAGTCATTCTAACAGATCAGTGTCCACACCTCCATGTGGACACACTCATTCTAACATTTCAGTGTGCACACCTCCAGAGGGACACAATCATTCTAACAGTTCAGTGTGCACACCTCCATGTGGACATAATCATTCTAACAGTTCAGTGTGCACACCTCCACAAGGACACACTCATTCTATCAGTTCAGTGTGCACACCTGCATGTGGACACAATCATTCTAACAGTTCAGTGTGCACACCTCCATGTGGACACATTCTAACAGTTCAGTGTGCACACCTCCATGTGGACACACTCATTCTAACAGTTCAGTGTGCACACCCCCACAGGCACACACTAATTCTAACAGTTCAGTGTGCACACCTCCATGTGGACACACTCATTCTAACAGTTCAATGTGGACACCTCCATGTGGGCACAGTCATTTTAACAGTTCAGTGTGTACACCTCCATGTGGACACAATCATTCTAAAAGTTCAGTGTGCACACCTCCATGAGGACACACTCATTCTAACAGTTCAGGGTGCACACCTCCATGTGGACACACTCATTCTAACAGTTCACTGTGCACACCTCCATGTGGACACACTCATTCTAACAGTTCAGTGTGCACACCTCCATGTGGACAAATGTTAACACTTCAGTGTGCACACCTCCATGTGGACACACTCATTCTAACAATTCAGTGTGCACACCTCCATGCAGACACAGTCATTCTAACAGATCAGTGTCCACACCTCCATGTGGACACACTCATTCTAACATTTCAGTGTGCACACCTCCACAGGGACAAAATCATTCTAACAGTTCAGTGTGCACACCTCCTCAAGGACACACTCATTCTAACAGTTCAGTGTTCACACCTGCATGTGGACACACTCATTATAACAGTACAGTGTGCACACCTCCATGTGGACATATTCTAACAGTTCAGTGTGCACACCTCCATGTGGCCACACTCATTCTAACAGTTCAGTGTGCACACCTCCATGTGGGCACACACATTCTAACAGTTCAGTGTGCACACCTCCATGTGGACAAATTCTAACACTTAAGTGTGCACACCTCCATGTGGACACACTCATTCTAACAGTTCAGTGTGCAACACCTCCACAGGGACACACTCATTCTAACAGTTCTGTGTGCACACCTCCATGTGGATACAATCATTCTAACAGTTCAGTGTGCACAACTCCATGAGGGCACACTCATTCTAACAGTTCAGTGAGCACACCTCCATGTGGACACACTCATTCTAACAGTTCAGTGTGCACAAATCCATGTGGGCACACTCATTCTAACAGTTCAGTGTGCACACCTCCATGTGGGCACACTCATTATAACAGTTCAGTGTGCACACCTCCATGTGGGCACACTCACTCTAACAGTTCAGTGTGCACACCTCCATGTGGACACACTCATTCTAAAAGTTCATTGTGCACACCTCCATGTGGACAAATTCTAACAGTTCAGTGTGCACACCTCCATGTGTACACACTAATTCTAACCTTTCAGTGTGCACACCTCCACAGGGACACACTCATTCTAACAGTTCAGTGTGCACACCTCCACAGGGACACACTCATTCTAACAGTTCAGTGTGCACACCTCCATGTGGACACACTCATTCTAACAGTTCAGTGTGCACTCCTCCATGTGGACACACTCATTCTAACAGTTCAGTGTGCACACTTCCATGTGGACACACTCATTCTAACAGTTCAGTGTGCACACCTCCATGTGGACACACTCATTCTAACAGTTCAGTGTGCACACCTCCACAGGGATACACTCATTCTAACAGTTCATTGTGCATACCTCCACAGGGAAACACTCATTCTAACAGTTCAGTGTGCACAACTCAATATGGGCACACTCATTCTAACAGTTCAGTTTGCACACCTCCATGTGGGCACACTCATTTTAACAGTTCAGTGTGCACACCTCAATGTGGGCACACTCATTCGAACAGTTCAGTGTGAATACCTCCATGTGGGCACACTCATTCTAACAGTTCAGTGTGCACACACCTCCATGTGGGCACAGTCATTCTAACAGTTCAGTGTGCACACCTCCACAGGGACACACTCATTCTAACATTTCATTGTGCACACCTCCACAGGGACACAATCATTCTAACAGTTCAGTGTGCATACCTCCATGCATACACAGTCATACTAACAGTTCAGTGTGCACACCTCCACAGGGACACACTCATTCTAACAGTTCAGTGTGCACACCTTAATGTGGACACACTTATTCTAACAGTTCAGTGTGCACACCTCCATGTGGACACACTCATTCTAACAGTTCAGTGTGCACACCTCCATGTGGGCACACTCATTCTAACAGTTCAGTGTGCACACATCCATGTGGACATATTCTATCAGTTCAGTGTGCACACCTCCATGTGGGCCCACTCACTCTAACAGTTCAGTGTGCACACCTCCATGTGGACACACTCATTCTAACAGTTCAGTGTGCACACCTCCATGTGGGCACACTCATTCTAACAGTTCAGTGTGCACACCTCCATGTGGACACACACATTCTAACAGTTCAGTGTGCACACCTCCATGTGGACACACTCATTCTAACAGTTCAGTGTGCACACCTCCACAGGCACACACTCATTCTAACAGTTCAGTGTGCACACCTCCATGTGGACACCCTCATTCTAACAGTTCAGTGTGCACACCTCCACAGGGACACACTCATTCTTACATTTCAGTGTGCACATCTCCATGTGGGCACACTCATTCTAACAGTTCAGTGTGCACACTTCCATGTGGGCACACTCATTCTAACAGTTCAGTGTGCACACCTCCATGTGGGCACACTCATTCTAACAGTTGAGTGCACACCTCCATGTGGGCACACTCATTATAACAGTTCAGTGTGCACACCTCCATGTGGACACACTTATTCTAACAGTTCAGTGTGCACACCTCCATGTGGACACACTCATTCTAACAGTTCATTGTGCACACCTCCATGTGGACACACTCATTCTAACAGTTCAGTGTGCACACCTCCATGTGGACAAATGTTAACACTTCAGTGTGCACACCTCCATGTGGACACACAAATTCTAACAATTCAGTGTGCAAACCTCCATGCAGACACAGTCATTCTAAGAGATCAGTGTCCACACCTCCATGTGGACACACTAATTCTAACATTTCAGTGTGCACACCTCCACAGGGACACAATCATTCTAACAGTTCAGTGTGCACACCTCCATGTGGACATAATCATTCTAACAGTTCAGTGTGCACACCTCCACAAGGACACACTCATTCTAACAGTTCAGTGTGCACACCTGCATGTGGACAAAATCATTCTAACAGTTCAGTGTGCACACCTCCATGAGGACACACTCATTCTAACAGTTCAGTGTGGACACCTCCATGTTGGCACAGTCATTTTAACAGTTCAGTGTGTACACCTCCATGTGGACACAATCATTCTAACAGTTCAGTGTGCACCCCTCCATGTGGACACATTCTAACAGTTCAGGGTGCACACCTCCATGTGGACACACTCATTCTAACAGTTCAGTGTGCACACCTCCACAGGGACACACTAATTCTAACAGTTCAGTGTTCACACCTCCATGTGGACACACTCATTCTAACAGTTCAGTGTGCACACCTCCATGTGGGCACACTCATTCTAACAATACAGTGTGCAAATCTTCATGTGGACATATTCTAACAGTTCAGTGTGCACACCTCCATGTGGGCACACTCATTCTAACAGTTCAGTGTGCACACCTCCATGTGGACACACTCATTATAACAGTTCAGTGTGCACACCTCCATGTGGGCACACTCATTCTAACAGTGCAGTGTGCACACCTCCATGTGGGCACACTCATTCTAAAAGTTCAGTGTGCACACCTCCATGTGGACACACTCATTCTAACAGTTCAGTGTGCACACCTCCATGTGGGCATACTCATTCTAACAGTTCAGTGTGCACACCTCTATGTGGGCACACTCATTCTAACAGTTCAGTGTGCACACCTCCACAGGGACACACTCATTCTAACATTTCAGTGTGCACACCTCCACAGGGACACACTCATTCTAACAGTTCAATGTGCTTACCTCCATGTGGACACACTCATTCTAACAGTTCAATGTGCTTACCTCCATGTGGACACATTCTAACAGTTCAGTGTGCTCACCTCCATGTAGACACACTCATTCTAACAATTCAGTGTGCACACCACCATGCAGACACAGTCGTTCTAACAGATCAGTGTGCACACCTCCATGTAGACACACTCATTCTAACATTTCAGTGTGCATACCTCCACAGGGACACACTCATTCTAACATTTCAGTGTGCACACCTCCACAGGGACACACTCATTCTAACAGTTCAATGTGCACACCTCCATGTGGACACACTCATTCTAACAGTTCAATGTGCTTACCTCCATGTGGACACATTCTAACAGTTCAGTGTGCTCACCTCCATGTAGACACACTCATTCTAACAATTCAGTGTGCACACCTCCATGCAGACACAGTCATTCTAACAGATCAGTGTGCACACCTCCATGTAGACACACACATTCTCACATTTCAGTGTGCATACCTCCACAGGGACAAAATTATTCTAACAGTTCAGTGTGCACACCTCCATGTGGACACACTCATTATAACAGTACAGTGTGCACACATCCATGTAGACATATTCTAACAGTTCAGTGTGCACACCTCCATGTGGCCACACTCATTCTAACAGTTCAGTGTGCACACCTCCATGTGGGCACACACATTCTAACAGTTCAGTGTGCACACCTCCATGTGGACAAATTCTAACACTTAAGTGTGCACACCTCCATGTGGGCACACTCATTCTAACAGTTCAGTGTGCACACCTCCACAGGGACACACTCATTCTAACAGTTCAGTGTCACACCTCAATGTGGATACAATCATTCTAACAGTTCAGTGTGCACAACTCCATGTGGGCACACTCATTCTAACAGTTCAGTGAGCACACCTCCATGTGGACACACTCATTCTAACAGTTCAGTGTGCACAAATCCATGTGGGCACACTCATTCTAACAGTTCAGTGTGCACACCTCCATGTGGACACACTCATTCTAACAGTTAAGTGTGCACACCTCCATGTGGGCACACTCATTCTAACAGTTCAGTGTGCACACCTCCATGTGGACACACTCATTCTAAAAGTTCAGTGTGCACACCTCCATGTGGACACACTCATTCTAACAGTTCAGTGTGCATACCTCCATGTGGGCATACTCATTCTAACAGTTCAGTGTGCACACCTCTATGTGGGCACACTCATTCTAACAGTTCAGTGTGCACACCTCCAGAGGGACACACTCATTCTAACATTTCAGTGTGCACACCTCCACAGGGACACACTCATTCTAACAGTTCAATGTGCACACCTCCATGTGGACACACTCATTCTAACAGTTCAGTGTGCACACACCTCCATGTGGGCACAGTCATTCTAACAGTTCAGTGTGCCCTCCTCCATGTGGACACACACATTCTAACAGTTCAGCGTGCACACCTCCATGTGGACACACTCATTCTAACAGTTCAGTGTGCACACCTCCAGAGGGAAACACTCATTCTAACATTTCAGTGTGCACACCTCCACAGGGACACACTCATTCTAACAGTTCAATATGCTCACCTCCATGTGGACACATTCTAACAGTTCAGTGTGCTCACCTCCATGTAGACACACTCATTATATCAATTCAGTGTGCACACCTCCATGTGGACACACTCATTCTAACAGTTCAATATGCTCACCTCCATGTGGACACATTCTAACAGTTCAGTGTGCTCACCTCCATGTAGACACACTCATTATATCAATTCAGTGTGCACACCTCCATGTGGGCACACTCATTCTAACAGTTCAGTGTGCACACCTCCATGTGGACACACACATTCTAACAGTTCAGTGTGCACACATCCATGTGGACACACTCATTCTAACAGTTCAGTGTGCACACCTCCACAGGCACACACTCATTCTAACAATTCAGTGTGCACACCTCCATGTGGACACACTCATTCTAACAGTTCAGTGTGCACACCTCCACAGGGACACACTCATTCTAACATTTCAGTGTGCACACCTCCATGTGGGCACACTCATTCTAACAGTTCAGTGTGCACACTTCCATGTGGGCACACTCATTCTAACAGTTCAGTGTGCACACCTCCATGTGGGCACACTCATTCTAACATTTCAGTGTGCACATCTCCACAGGGACACAATCATTCTAACAGTTCAGTGTGCATACCTCCATGCATACACAGTCATTCTAACAGTTCAGTGTGCACACCTCCACAGGGACACACTCATTCTAACAGTTCAGTGTGCACACCTTATTGTGGACACAGTCATTCTAACAGTACAGTGTGCACACATTCATGTGGACATATTCTATCAGTTCAGTGTGCACACCTCCATGTGGGCCCACTCATTCTAACAGTTCAGTGTGCACACCTCCATGTGGACACACTCATTCTAACAGTTCAGTGTGCACACATCCATGTGGGCACACTCATTCTAACAGTTCAGTGTGCCCACCTCCATGTGGACACACACATTCTAACAGTTCAGCGTGCACACCTCCATGTGGACACACTCATTCTAACAGTTCAGTGTGCACACCTCCACAGGCACACAGTCATTCTAACAGTTCAGTGTGCACACCTCCATGTGGACACACTCATTCTAACAGTTCAGTGTGCACACCTCCACAGGGACACACTCATTCTAACATTTCAGTGTGAACACCTCGATGTGGGCACACTCATTCTAACAGTTCAGTGTGCACACTTCCATGTGGGCACACTCATTCTAACAGTTCAGTGTGCACACCTCCATGTGGGCACACTCATTCTAACAGTTGAGTGCACACCTCCATGTGGGCACACTCATTATAACAGTTCAGTGTGCACACCTCCATGTGGACACACTTATTCTAACAGTTCAGTGTGCACACCTCCATGTGGACACACTCATTCTAACAGTTCACTGTGCACACCTCCATGTGGACACACTCATTCTAACAGTTCAGTGTGCACACCTCCATGTGGACAAATGTTAACACTTCAGTGTGCACACCTCCATGTGGACACACTCATTCTAACAATTCAGTGTGCACACGTCCATGCAGACACAGTCATTCTAACAGATCAGTGTCCACACCTCCATGTGGACACACTCATTCTAACAGTTCAGTGTGCCCATCTCCATGTGGGCACACTCATTCTAACAATACAGTGTGCACACCTCCATGTGGACATATTCTAACAGTTCACTGTGCACACCTCCATGTGGGCACACTCATTCTAACATTTCAGTGTGCATACCTCCACAGGGACACACTCATTCTAACAGTTCATTGTGCACACCTCAATATGGGCACACTCATTCTAACAGTTCAGTTTGCACACCTCCATGTGGGCACACTCATTATAACAGTTCAGTGTGCACACCTCAATGTGGGCACACTCATTCGAACAGTTCAGTGTGAATACCTCCATGTGGGCACACTCATTCTAACAGTTCAGTGTGCACACACCTCCATGTGGGCACAGTCATTCTAACAGTTCAGTGTGCACACCTCCATGTGGGCACACTCATTCTAACAGTTCAGTGTGCACACCTCCGTATGGACACAGTCATTCTAACAGTTTAGTGTGCACACCTCCATGTGGGCACACTCATTCTAACAGTTCAGTGTGCACACCTCCATGTGGATACACACATTCTAACAGTTCAGTGTGCACACCTCCATGTGGACACACTCATTCTAACAGTTCAGTGTTCACACCTCCACAGGCACACACTCAATCTAACAATTCAGTGTGCACACCTCCATGTGGACACACTCATTCTAACAGTTCAGTGTGCACACCTCCACAGGGACACACTCATTCTAACATTTCAGTGTGCACACCTCCATGTGGGCACACTCATTCTAACAGTTCAGTGTGCACACTTCCATGTGGGCACACTCATTCTAACAGTTCAGTGTGCACACCTCCATGTGGGCACACTCATTCTAACATTTCAGTGTGCACACCTCCACAGGGACAAAATCATTCTAACAGTTCAGTGTGCATACCTCCATGCATACACAGTCATTCTAACAGTTCAGTGTGCACACCTCCACAGGGACACACTCATTCTAACAGTTCATTGTGCACACCTTATTGTGGACACAGTCATTCTAACAGTACAGTGTGCACACATTCATGTGGACATATTCTATCAGTTCAGTGTGCACACCTCCATGTGGGCCCACTCATTCTAACAGTTCAGTGTGCACACCTCCATGTGGACACACTCATTCTAACAGTTCAGTGTGCACACATCCATGTGGGCACACTCATTCTAACAGTTCAGTGTGCACACCTCCATGTGGACACACACATTCTAACAGTTCAGCGTGCATACCTCCATGTGGACACACTCATTCTAACAGTTCAGTGTGCACACCTCCACAGGCCCACACTCATTCTAACAGTTCAGTGTGCACACCTCCATGTGGACACACTCATTCTAACAGTTCAGTGTGCACACCTCCACAGGGACACACTCATTCTAACATTTCAGTGTGCACACCTCCATGTGGGCACACTCATTCTAACATTTCAGTGTGCACACTTCCATGTGGGCACATTCATTCTAACAGTTCAGTGTGCACACCTCCATGTGGGCACACACATTCTAACAGTTGAGTGCACACCTCCATGTGGGCACACTCATTATAACAGTTCAGTGTGCACACCTCCATGTGGGCACACTCATTCTAACAGTTCAGTGTGCACACCTCCATGTGGACACACTCATTCTAACAGTTCACTGTGCACACCTCCATGTGGACACACTCATTCTAACAGTTCAGTGTGCACACCTCCATGTGGACAAATGTTAACACTTCAGTGTGCACACCTCCATGTGGACACACTCATTCTAACAATTCAGTGTGCACACGTCCATGCAGACAAAGTCATTCTAACAGATCAGTGTCCACACCTCCATGTGGACACACTCATTCTAACATTTCAGTGTGCACACCTCCACAGGCACACACTCATTCTAACAATTCAGTGTGCACACCTCCATGTGGACACACTCATTCTAACAGTTCAGTGTGCACACCTCCACAGGGACACACTCATTCTAACATTTCAGTGTGCACACCTCCATGTGGGCACACTCATTCTAACAGTTCAGTGTGCACACTTCCATGTGGGCACACTCATTCTAACAGTTCAGTGTGCACACCTCCATGTGGGCACACTCATTCTAACATTTCAGTGTGCACACCTCCACAGGGACACAATCATTCTAACAGTTCAGTGTGCATACCTCCATGCATACACAGTCATTCTAACAGTTCAGTGTGCACACCTCCACAGGGACACACTCATTCTAACAGTTCATTGTGCACACCTTATTGTGGACACAGTCAATCTAACAGTACAGTGTGCACACATTCATGTGGACATATTCTATCAGTTCAGTGTGCACACCTCCATGTGGGCCCACTCATTCTAACAGTTCAGTGTGCACACCTCCATGTGGACACACTCATTCTAACAGTTCAGTGTGCACACATCCATGTGGGCACACTCATTCTAACAGTTCAGTGTGCACACCTCCATGTGGACACACACATTCTAACAGTTCAGCGTGCACACCTCCATGTGGACACACTCATTCTAACAGTTCAGTGTGCACACCTCCACAGGCACACACTCATTCTAACAGTTCAGTGTGCACACCTCCACGTGGACACACTCATTCTAACAGTTCAGTGTGCACACCTCCACAGGGACACACTCATTCTAACATTTCAGTGTGCACACCTCCATGTGGGCACACTCATTCTAACAGTTCAGTGTGCACACTTCCATGTGGGCACACTCATTCTAACAGTTCACTGTGCACACCTCCATGTGGACACACTCATTCTAACAGTTCAATGTGCACAACTCCATGTGGACAAATGTTAACACTTCAGTGTGCACACCTCCATGTGGACACACTCATTCTAACACTTCAGTGTGCACACGTCCATGCAGACACAGTCATTCTAACAGATCAGTGTCCACACCTCCATGTGGACACACTCATTCCAACATTTCAGTGTGCACACCTCCACAGGGACACAATCATTCTAACAGTTCAGTGTGCACACCTCCATGTGGACATAATCATTCTAACAGTTCAGTGTGCACACCTCCACAAGGACACACTCATTCTATCAGTTCAGTGTGCACACCTGCATGTGGACACAATCATTCTAACAGTTCAGTGTGCACACCTCCATGTGGACACATTCTAACAGTTCAGTGTGCACACCTCCATGTGGACACACTCATTCTAACAGTTCAGTGTGCACAACTCCACAGGGACACACTCATTCTAACAGTTCAGTGTGCACACCTCCATGTGGACACACTCATTCTAACAGTTCAGTGTGCACACCTCCATGTGGACACAGTCATTCTAACAGTTCAGTGTGCACACCTCCATGTGGGCACACTCATTCTAACAGTTCAGTGTGCACACTTCCATGTGGGCACACTCATTCTCACAGTTCAGTGTGCACACCTCCATGTGGGCACACTCATTCTAACAGTTGAGTGCACACCTCCCTGTGGGCACTCTCATTATAACAGTTCAGTGTGCACACCTCCATGTGGACACACTTATTCTAACAGTTCAGTGTGCACACCTCCATGTGGACACACTCATTCTAACAGTTCACTGTGCACACCTCCATGTGGACACACTCATTCTAACAGTTCAGTGTGCACACCTCCATGTGGACAAATGTTAACACTTCAGTGTGCACACCTCCATGTGGACACACTCATTCTAACAATTCAGTGTGCACACGTCGATGCAGACACAGTCCTTCTAACAGATCAGTGTCCATACCTCCATGTGGACACACTCATTCTAACATTTCAGTGTGCACACCTCCACAGGGACACAATCATTCTAACAGTTCAGTGTGCACACCTCCATGTGGACACAATCATTCTAACAGTTCAGTGTGCACACCTCCATGAGGACACACTCATTCTAACAGTTCAATGTGGACATCTCCATGTGGGCACAGTCATTTTAACAGTTCAGTGTGTACACCTCCATGAGGACACACTCATTCTAACAATTCAGTGTGCACACCACCATGCAGACACAGTCATTCTAACAGATCAGTGTGCACACCTCCATGTAGACACACTCATTCTAACATTTCAGTGTGCATACCTCCACAGGGACACACTCATTCTAACAGTTCAGTGTGCACACCTCCATGTGGACACACTCATTATAACAGTACAGTGTGCACACCTCCATGTGGACATATACTAACAGTTCAGTGTGCACACCTCCATGTGGCCACACACATTCTAACAGTTCAGTGTGCACACCTCCATGTGGGCACACTCATTCTAACAGTTCAGTGTGCACACCTCCATGTGGACAAATTCTAACACTTAAGTGTGCACACCTCCATGTGGACACACTCATTCTAACAGTTCAGTGTGCACACCTCCACAGGGACACACTCATTCTAACAGTTCAGTGTGCACATCTCCATGTGGATACAATCATTCTAACAGTTCAGTGTGCACAACTCCATGAGGGCACACTCATTCTAACAGTTCAGTGTGCACAGCTCCATGTGGACACACTCATTCTAACAGTTCAGTGTGCACACCTCCATGTGGACACACTCATTCTAACAGTTCAGTGTGCACACCTCCATGTGGACAAATTCTAAGAGTTCAGTGTGCACACCTCCATGTGGACACACTCATTCTAACAGTTCAGTGTGCACACCTCCATGTGGACACACTCATTCTAACAGTTCAGTGTGCACACCTCCACAGGGAACACTCATTCTAACAGTTCAGTGTGCCCATCTCCATGTGGGCACACTCATTCTAACAATACACTGTGCACACCTCCATGTGGACATATTCTAACAGTTCACTGTGCACACCTCCATGTGGGCACACTCATTCTAAAAGTTCAGTGTGCACACCTCCATGTGGACACACTCATTCTAACAGTTCAGTGTGCATACCTCCATGTGGGCATACTCATTCTAACAGTTCAGTGTGCACACCTCTATGTGGGCACACTCATTCTAACAGTTCAGTGTGCACATCTCCACAGGGACACACTCATTCTAACATTTCAGTGTGCACACCTCCACAGGGACACACTCATTCTAACAGTTCAATGTGCACACCTCCATGTGGACACACTCATTCTAACAGTTCAATATGCTCACCTCCATGTGGACACATTCTAACAGTTCAGTGTGCTCACCTCCATGTAGACACACTCATTATATCAATTCAGTGTGCACACCTCCATGTAGACACACTCATTCTAACATTTCAGTGTGCATACCTCCACAGGGACACACTCATTCTAACAGTTCAGTGTGCACACCTCAATATGGGCACACTCATTGTAACAGTTCAGTTTGCACACCTCCATGTGGGCACACTCATTCTAACAGTTCAGTGTGCACACCTCAATGTGGGCACACTCATTCGAACAGTTCAGTGTGAATACCTCCATTTGGGCACACTCATTCTAACAGTGCAGTGTGCACACCTCCACAGGGACACAATCATTCTAACAATTCAGTGTGCACACCTCCATGCAGACACAGTCATTCTAACAGTTAAGTGTGCACACCTCCATGTAGACACACTCATTCTAACATTTCAGTGTGCACACCTCCACAAGGACACAATCATTCTAACAGTTCAGTGTGCACACCACCATGCATACACAGTCATTCTAACAGTTCAGTGTGCACACCACAGGGACACACTCATTCTAACAGTTCAGTGTGCACACCACAGGGACACACTCATTCTAACAGTTCAGTGTGCACACCTCCATGTGGACACACTCATTCTAACAGTTCAGTGTGCACACCTCCATGTGGACAAATTCTAACAGTTCAGTGTGCACACCTCCATGTGGACACACTCATTCTAACAGTTCAGTGTGCACACCTCCATGTGGACACACTCATTCTAACAGTTCAGTGTGCACACCTCCACAGGGATACACTCATTCTAACAGTTCAGTGTGCCCATCTCCATGTGGGCACACTCATTCTAACAATAGAGTGTGCACACCTCCATGTGGACATATTCTAACAGTTCACTGTGCACACCTCCATGTGGGCACACTCATTCTAAAAGTTCAGTGTGCACACCTCCATGTGGACACACTCATTCTAACAGTTCAGTGTGCATACCTCCATGTGGGCATACTCATTCTAACAGTTCAGTGTGCACACCTCTATGTGGGCACACTCATTCTAACAGTTCAGTGTGCACACCTCCACAGGGACACACTCATTCTAACATTTCAGTGTGCACACCTCCACAGGGACACACTCATTCTAACAGTTCAATGTGCACACCTCCATGTGGACACACTCATTCTAACAGTTCAATATGCTCACATCAATGTGGACACATTCTAACAGTTCAGTGTGCTCACCTCCATGTAGACACACTCATTATATCAATTCAGTGTGCACACCTCCATGTGGACATATTCTAACAGTTCACTGTGCACACCTCCATGTGGGCACACTCATTCTAAAAGTTCAGTGTGCACACCTCCATGTGGACACACTCATTCTAACAGTTCAGTGTGCACACCTCAATGTGGGCACACTCATTCGAACAGTTCAGTGTGAATACCTCCATGTGGGCACACTCATTCTAACAGTTCAGTGTGCACACACCTCCATGAGGGCACAGTCATTCTAACAGTTCAGTGTGCACACCTCCACAGGGACACACTCTTTCTAACATTTCAGTGTGAACACCTCCACAGGGACACAATCATTCTAACAGTTCAGTGTGCATACCTCCATGCATACACAGTCATTCTAACAGTTCAGTGTGCACACCTCCACAGGGACACACTCATTCTAACAGTTCAGTGTGCACACCATATTGTGGACACACTCATTCTAACAGTACAGTGTGCACACATCCATGTGGACATATTCTATCAGTTCAGTGTGCACACCTCCATGTGGGCCCACTCATTCTAACAGTTCAGTGTGCACACGTCCATGTGGGCACACTCATTCTAACAGTTCACTGTGCCCACTTCAATGTGGACACACTCATTCTAACAGTTCAGTGTGCACACCTCCACAGGGACACACTCATTCTAACATTTCAGTGTGCACACCTCCACAGGGACACACTCATTCTAACAGTTCAGTGTGCACACCTCCATGTGGACACACTCATTCTAACAATTCAATGTGCACACCTCCATGTGGACACATTCTAACAGTTCAGTGTGCTCACCTCCATGTAGACACACTCTTTCTAACATTTCAGTTTGCACACCTCCACAGGGACACAATCATTCTAACAATTCAGTGTGCACACCTCCATGCAGACACAGTCATTCTAACAGTTCAGTGTGCACACCTCCATGTAGACACACTCATTCTAACATTTCAGTGTGCACACCTCCACAAGGACACAATCATTCTAACAGTTCAGTGTGCACACCACCATGCATACACAGTCATTCTAACAGTTCAGTGTGCACACCACAGGGACACACTAATTCTAACAGTTCAGTGTGCACACCTCCATGTGGACAAATTCTAACAGTTCAGTGTGCACACCTCCATGTGGACACACTCACTCTAACATTTCAGTGTGCACACCTCCACAGGGAAACACTCATTCTAACAGTTCAGTATGCAAACCTCCACAGGGACACACTCATTCTAACAGTTCAGTGTGCACACCTCCATGTGGACACACTCATTCTAACAGTTCAGTGTGCACACCTCCATGTGGACACACTCATTCTAACAGTTCAGTGTGCATACCTCCACAGGGACACACTCATTCTAACATTTCAGTGTGCACACCTCCACAGGGACACACTCATTCTAACAGTTCAGTGTGCACACCTCCATGTGGACACACTCATTCTAACAATTCAATGTGCACACCTCCATGTGGACACATTCTAACAGTTCAGTGTGCTCACCTCCATGTAGACTCACTCTTCCTCACATGTCAGTGTGCACACCTCCACAGGGACACAATCATTCTAACAATTCAGTGTGCACACCTCCATGCAGACACAGTCATTCTAACAGTTAAGTGTGCACACCTCCATGCAGACACACTCATTCTAACATTTCAGTGTGCACACCTCCACAAGTACACAATCATTCTAACAGTTCAGTGTGCACACCACCATGCATACACAGTCATTCTAACAGTTCAGTGTGCACACCACCACAGGGACACACTCATTCTAACAGTTCAGTGTGCACACCTCCATGTGGACACACTCATTCTAACAGTACAGTGTGCACACCTCCATGTGGACATATTCTAACAGTTCAGTGTGCACACCTCCATGTAGGCCCACTCATTCTAACAGTTCAGTGTTCAAACCTCCATGTGGGCACACTCATTCTAACAGTTCAGTGTGCACACCTCCATGTGGACACACACATTCTAACAGTTCAGTGTGCACACCTCCATGTGGATACACTCATTCTAACAGTTCAATGTGCACACTTCCACAGGGACACACTCATTCTAACAGTTCAGTGTGCACACCTCCATGTGGACACACTCATTCTAAGAGTTCAGTGTGGACACCTCCATGTGGGCACAGTCATTTTAAAAGTTCAGTGTGCACACCTCCACGTGGACACACTCATTCTAACAGTTCAGTGTGCACACCTCCATGTGGACACATTCTAACAGTTCAGTGTGCACACCTCCATGTGGACACACTCATTCTAACATTTCCGTGTGCACACCTCCACAGGGACACACTCCTTCTAACAGTTCAATGTGCACACCTCCATGTGGACACACTCATTCTAACAGTTCAATGTGCTCACCTCCATGTGGACACATTCTAGCAGTTCAGTGTGCTCACCTCCATGTAGACACAGTAATTCTAACAGATCAGTGTGCACACCTCGATGTATACACACTCATTCTAACATTTCAGTGTGCATACCTCCACAGGGACACACTCATTCTAACAGTTCAGTGTGCACACCTCCATGTGGACACACTCATTATAACAGTACAGTGTGCACACCTCAATATGGGCACACTCATTCTAACAGTTCAGTGTTCACACCTCCATGTGGGCACACTCATTCTAACAGTTCAGTGTGAATACCTCAATGTGGGCACACTCATTCTAACAGTTCAGTGTGCACACTTCCATGTGGGCACAGTCATTCTAACAGTTCATTGTGCACACCTCCATGTGGGCACACTCATTCTAACAGTTCAGTGTGCACACCTCCATGTGGACACACTCATTCTAACAGTTCAGTGTGCACACCTCCATGTGGACACACTCATTCTCACAGTTCAGTGTGCACACCTCCATGTGGGCACACTCATTCTAACAGTTCAGTGTGCACACCTCCATGTGGACACACTCATTCTAACAGTTCAGTGTGCACACCTCCATGTGGACACACTCATTCTAACAGTTCAGTGTGCACACCTCCATGTGGACACACTCATTCTAACAGTTCAGTGTGCACACTTCCATGTGGACACACTCATTCTAACAGTTCAGTGTGCACACCTCCACAGGAAGACACTCATTTTAACAGTTCAGTGTGCACATCTCCATGTGGACACACTCATTCTAACAGTTCAGTGTGCACACCTCCATGTGGACACACTCATTCTAACAGTTCAGTGTGCACACCTCCATGTGGACACACTCATTCTAACAGTTCAGTGTGCACACTTCCATGTGGACACACTCATTCTAACAGTTCAGTGTGCACACCTCCACAGGGAGACACTCATTTTAACAGTTCAGTGTGCACATCACCATGTGGACACACTCATTCTAACAGTTCACTGTGCACACCTCCATGTGGGCACACTCATTGTAACAGTTCAGTGTGCACACCTCCACAGGGACACACTCATCCTAACAGTTCAGTGTGCACACCTCCATGAGGACACACTCATTCTAACAGTACAGTGTGCACAACTCCATTTGGACATATTCTAACATTTCAGTGTGCACACCTCCATGTGGGCCCACTCATTCTAACAGTTCAGTGTGCACACCTCCATGTGGACAAATTCTAACAGTTCAGTGTGCACAACTCCATGTGGACACACTCATTCTAACATTTCAGTGTGCAAACCTCCACAGGCACACACTCATTCTAACACTTCAGTGTGCACACCTCTATGTGGACACACTCATTTTAACATTTCAGTGTGCACACCTCCACAGGGACACACTCATTCTAACAGTTCAGTGTGCACACCTCCATGTGGACACACTCATTCTAACATTTCAGTGTGCACACCTCCATGTGGACACACTCATTCTAACAGTTCAGTGTGCACACCTCCTTGTGGGCACACTCATTCTACCAGTTCAGTGTGCACACCTCCATGTGGACACAGTCACTCTAACAGTTTAGTGTGCACAACTCCATGTGGGCACACTCATTCTAACAGTTCAGTGTGCACACCTCCATGCGGACAAATTCTAACACTTCAGTGTGCACACCTCCATGTGGACACATACATTCTAACATTTCAGTGTGCACAGCTCCAAAGGGACACACTCATTCTAACAGTTCAGTGTGCACACCTCCATGTGGACACACTCATTCTAACAGTTCAGTGTGTACACCTCCATGTGGGCACACTCATTCTAACAATACAGTGTGCACACCTCCATGTGGACATATTCTAACAGTTCACTGTGCACACCTCCATGTTGGCACACTCATTCTAAAAGTTCCGTGTGCACACCTCCATGTGGACACACTCATTCTAACAGTTCAGTGTGCATACCTCCATGTGGGCATACTCATTCTAACAGTTCAGTGTGCACACCTCTATGTGGGCACACTCATTCTAACAGTTCAGTGTGCACACCTCCACAGGAACACACTCATTCTAACATTTCAGTGTGCACACCTCCACAGGGACACACTCATTCTAACATTTCAATGTGCACACCTCCATGTGGACACACTCATTCTAACAGTTCAATGTGCTCACCTCCATGTGGACACATTCTAGCAGTTCAGTGTGCTCACCTCCATGTAGACACAGTAATTCTAACAGATCAGTGTGCACACCTCGATGTATACACACTCATTCTAACATTTCAGTGTGCATACCTCCACAGGGACACACTCATTCTAACAGTTCAGTGTGCACACCTCCATGTGGACACACTCATTATAACAGTACAGTGTGCACACCTCAATATGGGCACACTCATTCTAACAGTTCAGTGTTCACACCTCCATGTGGGCACACTCATTCTAACAGTTCAGTGTGAATACCTCAATGTGGGCACACTCATTCTAACAGTTCAGTGTGCACACTTCCATGTGGGCACAGTCATTCTAACAGTTCATTGTGCACACCTCCATGTGGGCACACTCATTCTAACAGTTCAGTGTGCACACCTCCATGTGGACACACTCATTCTAACAGTTCAGTGTGCACACCTCCATGTGGACAAATTCTAACAGTTCAGTGTGCACACCTCCATGTGGACACACTCATTCTAACATTTCAGTGTGCACACTTCCACAGGGACACACTCATTCTAACAGTTCAGTGTGCACACCTCCATGTGGACACACTCATTCTCACAGTTCAGTGTGCACACCTCCATGTGGGCACACTCATTCTAACAGTTCAGTGTGCACACCTCCATGTGGACACACTCATTCTAACAGTTCAGTGTGCACACCTCCATGTGGACACACTCATTCTAACAGTTCAGTGTGCACACCTCCATGTGGACACACTCATTATAACAGTTCAGTGTGCACACTTCCATGTGGACACACTCATTCTAACAGTTCAGTGTGCACACCTCCACAGGAAGACACTCATTTTAACAGTTCAGTGTGCACATCTCCATGTGGACACACTCATTCTAACAGTTCAGTGTGCACACCTCCATGTGGACACACTCATTCTAACAGTTCAGTGTGCACACCTCCATGTGGACACACTCATTCTAACAGTTCAGTGTGCACACTTCCATGTGGACACACTCATTCTAAAAGTTCAGTGTGCACACCTCCACAGGGAGACACTCATTTTAACAGTTCAGTGTGCACATCTCCATGTGGACACACTCATTCTAACAGTTCACTGTGCACACCTCCATGTGGGCACACTCATTGTAACAGTTCAGTGTGCACACCTCCACAGGGACACACTCATCCTAACAGTTCAGTGTGCACACCTCCATGAGGACACACTCATTCTAACAGTACAGTGTGCACAACTCCATTTGGACATATTCTAACATTTCAGTGTGCACACCTCCATGTGGGCCCACTCATTCTAACAGTTCAGTGTGCACACCTCCATGTGGACAAATTCTAACAGTTCAGTGTGCACAACTCCATGTGGACACACTCATTCTAACATTTCAGTGTGCAAACCTCCACAGGGACACACTCATTCTAACACTTCAGTGTGCACACCTCTATGTGGACACACTCATTTTAACATTTCAGTGTGCACACCTCCACAGGGACATACTCATTCTAACAGTTCAGTGTGCACACCTCCATGTGGACACACTCATTCTAACATTTCAGTGTGCACACCTCCATGTGGACACACTCATTCTACCAGTTCAGTGTGCACAACTCCATGTGGACACAGTCACTCTAACAGTTTAGTGTGCACAACTCCATGTGGGCACACTCATTCTAACAGTTCAGTGTGCACACCTCCATTTGGACAAATTCTAACACTTCAGTGTGCACACCTCCATGTGGACACATACATTCTAACATTTCAGTGTGCACAGCTCCAAAGGGACACACTCATTCTAACAGTTCAGTGTGCACACCTCCATGTGGACACACTCATTCTAACAGTTCAGTGTGTACACCTCCATGTGGGCACACTCATTCTAACAATACAGTGTGCACACCTCCATGTGGACATATTCTAACAGTTCACTGTGCACACCTCCATGTTGGCACACTCATTCTAAAAGTTCCGTGTGCACACCTCCATGTGGACACACTCATTCTAACAGTTCAGTGTGCATACCTCCATGTGGGCATACTCATTCTAACAGTTCAGTGTGCACACCTCTATGTGGGCACACTCATTCTAACAGTTCAGTGTGCACACCTCCACAGGAACACACTCATTCTAACATTTCAGTGTGCACACCTCCACAGGGACACACTCATTCTAACATTTCAATGTGCACACCTCCATGTGGACACACTCATTCTAACAGTTCAATGCTCGCCTCCAGGTGGACACATTCTAACAGTTCAGTGTGCTCACCTCCATGTAGACACACTCATTCTATCAATTCAGTGTGCACACCTCCATGTGGACACACTCATTCTAACATTTCAGTGTGCATACCTCAACAGGGACACACTCATTCTAACAGTTCAGTGTGCACACCTCAATATGGGCACACTAAATCTAACAGTTCAGTTTGCACACCTCCATGTGGGCACACTCATTCTAACAGTTCAGTGTGCACACCTCCATGTGGGCACACTCATGCTAACAGTTCAGTGTGAATACCTCCATGTGGGCACACTCATTCTAACAGTTCAGTGTGCACACCTCCATGTGGGCACAGTCATTCTAACAGTTCAGTGTGCACACCTCCATTGGGCACACTCATTCTAACAGTTCAGTGTGCATACCTCCATGTGGACACACACATTCTAACAGTTCAGTGTGCACACCTCCATGTGGACACACTCATTCTAACAGTTCAGTGTGCACACCTCTATGTGGACACACTCATTCTAACAGTTCAGTGTGCAACCTCCATGTGGACACACTCATTCTAACAGTTCAGTGTGCACACCTCCATGTGGACACAGTCATTCTAACAGTTCTGTGTGCACACCTCCATGTGGGCACACTCATTCTAACAGTTCAGTGTGCACACTTCCATGTGGGCACACTCATTCTAACAGTTCAGTGTGCACACCTCCATGTGGGCACACTCATTCTAACAGTTGAGTGCACACCTCCATGTGGGCACACTCATTATAACAGTTCAGTGTGCACACCTCCATGTGGACACACTTATTCTAACAGTTCAGTGTACACACCTCAATGTGGACACACTCATTCTAACAGTTCACTGTGCACACCTCCATGTGGACACACTCATTCTAACAGTTCAGTGTGCACACCTCCATGTGGACAAATGTTAACACTTCAGTGTGCACACCTCCATGTGGACACACTCATTCTAACAATTCAGTGTGCACACGTCCATGCAGACACAGTCATTGTAACAGATCAGTGTCCACACCTCCATGTGGACACACTCATTCTAACATTTCAGTGTGCACACCTCCACAGGGACACAATCATTCTAACAGTTCAGTGTGCACACCTCCATGTGGACATAATCATTCTAATAGTTCAGTGTGCACACCTCCACAAGGACACACTCATTCTATCAGTTCAGTGTGCACACCTGCATGTGGACACAATCATTCTAACAGTTCAGTGTGCACACCTCCATGAGGACACACTCATTCTAACAGTTCAATGTGGACACCTCCATGTGGGCACAGTCATTTTAACAGTTCAGTGTGCACATCTCCACAGGGACACACTAATTCTAACAGTTCCTTGTTCACACCTCCATGTGGACACACTCATTCTAACAGTTCAGTGTGCACACCTCCATGTGGACACATTCTAACAGTTCAGTGTGCAAACCTCCAGGTGGACACACTCATTCTAACAGTTCAGTGTGCACATCTCCACAGGGACACACTAATTCTAACAGTTCCTTGTTCACACCTCCATGTGGACACACTCATTCTAACAGTTCAGTGTGCACACCTCCATGTGGACACACTCATTCTAACAGTTCAGTGTGCACACCTCCATGTGGGCATACTCATTCTAACAGTTCAGTGTGCACACCTCTATGTGTGGCACACTCATTCTAACAGTTCAGTGTGCACACCTCCACAGGGACACACTCATTCTAACATTTCAGTGTGCACAACTCCACAGGGACACACTCATTCTAACACTTCAATGTGCACACCTCCATGTGGACACACTCATTCTAACAGTTCAATGTGCTTACCTCCATGTGGACACATTCTAACAGTTCAGTGTGCTCACCTCCATGTAGACACACTCATTCTAACAATTCAGTGTGCACACCACCATGCAGACACAGTCATTCTAACATCAGTGTGCACACCTCCATGTAGACACACTCATTCTAACATTTCAGTGTGCATACCTCCACAGGGACACACTCATTCTAACAGTTCAGTGTGCACACCTCCATGTGGACACACTCATTATAACAGTACAGTGTGCACACCTCCATGTGGACATATTCTAACAGTTCAGTGTGCACACCTCCATGTGGCCACACTCATTCTAACAGTTCACTGTGCACACCTCCATGTGGACACACTCATTCTAACAGTTCAGTGAGCACACATCCATGTGGGCACACTCATTCTAACAGTTCAGTGTGCACACCTCCATGTGGACACACATATTCTAACAGTTCAGTGTGCACACCTCCATGTGGACACACTCATTCTAACAGTTCAGTGTGCACACCTCCTCAGGGACACACTCATTCTAACAGTTCAGTGTGCACACCTCCATGTGGATACAATCATTCTAACAGTTCAGTGTGCACAACTCCGTGTGGGCACACTCATTCTAACAGTTCAGTGTGCACACCTCCATGTGGACACACTCATTCTAACAGTTCAGTGTGCACAAATCCATGTGGGCACACTCATTCTAACAGTTCAGTGTGCACACCTCCATGTGGACCCACTCATTCTAACAGTTCAATGTGCTTACCTCCATGTGGACACATTCTAACAGATCAGTGTGCTCACCTCCATGCAGACACACTCATTCTAACAATTCAGTGTGTACACCACCATGCAGACACAGTCATTCTAACAGATCAGTGTGCACAACTCCATGTAGACACACTCATTCTAACATTTCAGTGTGCATACCTCCACAGGGACACACTCATTCTAACAGTTCAGTGTGCACACCTCCATGAGGACACACTCATTATAACAGTACAGTGTGCACACCTCCATGTGGACATATTCTAACAGTTCAGTGTGCACACCTCCATGTGGCCACACTCATTCTAACAGTTCAGTGTGCACACCTCCATGTGGACACACTCATTCTAACAGTTCAGTGTGCACACCTCCATGTGGGCACACTCATTCTAACAGTTCAGTGTGCACACCTCCATGTGGACACACTCATTCTAACAGTTCAGTGTGGACACCTCCTCAGGGACACACTCATTCTAACAGTTCAGTGTGCACACCTCCATGTGGATACAATCATTCTAACAGTTCAGTGTGCACAACTCCATGTGGACACACTCATTCTAACAGTTCAGTGTCCACACCTCCATGTGGACACACTCATTCTAACAGTTCAGTGTGCACAAATCCATGTGGGCACACTCATTCTAACAGTTCAGTGTGCACACCTCCATGTAAACACACTCATTCTAACAGTTCAGTGTGCACACCTCCATGTGGGCACACTCATTGTAACAGTTCAGTAGCACACCTCCATGTGGACACACTCATTCTAACAGTTCAGTGTGCACACCTCCATGTGGGCACACTCATTCTAACAGTTCAGTGTGAACACTTCCATGTGGGCACACTAATTCTAACAGTTCAGTGTGCACACCTCCATGTGGACACAGTCATTCTAACAGTTCATTTTGCACACCTCCATGTGGACACACTCATTCTAACAGTTCAGTGTGCACACCTCCATGTGGACAAACTCATTCCAACAGTTCATTGTGCACACCTCCATGTGGACACACTCATTCTAACAGTTCATTGTGCACACCTCCATGTGGACAAATTCGAACATTTCAGTGTGCACACCTCCACAGGGACACACTCATTCTAACAGTTCAGTGTGCACACCTCCATAGGGAGACACTCATTCTAACAGTTCAGTGTGCACACCTCCATGTGGACACACTCATTCTAACAGTTCAGTGTGCACACCTCCATGTGGACACACTCATTCTAACAGTTCAGTGTGCACACTTCCATGTGGACACACTCATTCTAACAGTTCAGTGTGCACACCTCCATGTGGACACACTCATTCTAACAGTTCAGTGTGCACACCTCCATGTGGGCACACTCATTCTAACAGTTCAGTGTGCACACCTCCATGTGGACACACTCATTCTAACAGTTCAGTGTGCACACCTCCATGTGGGCACACTCATTCTAACAGTTCAGTGTGCACACCTCCATGTGGGCACACTCATTCTAACAGTTCAGTGTGAATACCTCCATGTGGGCACACTCATTCTAACAGTACAGTGTGCACACCTCCATGTGGGCACAGTCATTCTAACAGTTCAGTGTGCGCACCTCCACAGGGACACACTCATTCTAACATTTCAGTGTGCACACCTCCACAGGGACACAATCATTCTAACAGTTCAGTGTGCATACCTCCATGCATACACAGTCATTCTAACAGTTCAGTGTGCACACCTCCACAGGGACACACTCATTCTAACAGTTCAGTGTGCACACCTCCATGTGGACACACTCATTATAACAGTACAGTGTGTACACCTCCATGTGGACATATTCTAACAGTTCAGTGTGCACACCTCCATGTGGCCACACTCATTCAAACAGTTCAGTGTGCACACCTCCATGTTTACACACTCATTCTAACAGTTCAGTGAGCACACCTCCATGTGTGCACACTCATTGTAACAGTTCAGTGTGCACACCTCAATGTGGACACACATATTCTAACAGTTCAGTGTGCACACCTCCATGTGGACACACTCATTCTAACAGTTCAGTGTGCACACCTCCTCAGGGACACACTCATTCTAACAGTTCAGTGTGCACACCTCCATGTGGATACAATCATTCTAACAGTTCAGTGTGCACACATCCATGTGGGCACACTCATTCTAACAGTTCAGTGTGCATACCTCCATGTGGGCACACTCATTCTAACAGTTCAGTGTGCACACCTCCATGTGGACACACTCATTCTAACAGTTCAGTGTGCACAAATCCATGTGGGCACACTCATTCTAACAGTTCAGTGTGCACACCTCCATGTGGACACACTCATTCTAACAGTTCAGTGTGCACACCTCCATGTGGGCACACTCATTCTAACAGTTCAGTGTGCACACCTCCATGTGGACACACGCATTCTAACAGTTCAGTGTGCACACATCCATGTGGGCACACTCATTCTAACAGTTCAGTGTGCACACCTCCATGTGGGCACACTCATTCTAACAGTTCAGTGTGCACACCTCCATGTGGACACAGTCATTCTAACAGTTCATTGTGCACACCTCCATGTGGGCACACTCATTCTAACAGTTCAGTGTGCACACCTCCACAGGGACACACTCATTCTAACAGTTCAGTGTGCACACCTCCATGTGGACACACTCATTCTAACAGTTCAGTGTGCACACCTCCATGTGGACACACTCATTCTAACATTTCAGTGTGCACACCTCCACAGGGACACACTCATTCTAACAGTTCTGTGTGCACACCTCCACAGGGACACACTCATTCTAACAGTTCACTATGCACACCTCAATGTGGACACACTCATTCTAACAGTTCAGTGTGCACACCTCCATGTGGGCACACTCATTGTAACAGTTCAGTAGCACACCTCCATGTGGACACACTCATTCTAACAGTTCAGTGTGCACACCTCCATGTGGGCACACTCATTCTAACAGTTCAGTGTGAACACTTCCATGTGGGCACACTAATTCTAACAGTTCAGTGTGCACACCTCCATGTGGACACAGTCATTCTAACAGTTCATTTTGCACACCTCCATGTGGACACACTCATTCTAACAGTTCAGTGTGCACACCTCCATGTGGACAAACTCATTCCAACAGTTCATTGTGCACACCTCCATGTGGACACACTCATTCTAACAGTTCATTGTACACACCTCCATGTGGACAAATTCGAACATTTCAGTGTGCACACCTCCACAGGGACACACTCATTCTAACAGTTCAGTGTGCACACCTCCATAGGGACACACTCATTCTAACAGTTCAGTGTGCACACCTCCATGTGGACACACTCATTCTAACAGTTCAGTGTGCACACCTCCATGTGGACACACTCATTCTAACAGTTCAGTGTGCACACTTCCATGTGGACACACTCATTCTAACAGTTCAGTGTGCACACCTCCATGTGGACACACTCATTCTAACAGTTCAGTGTGCACACCTCCATGTGGGCACACTCATTCTAACAGTTCAGTGTGCACACCTCCATGTGGACACACTCATTCTAACAGTTCAGTGTGCACACCTCCATGTGGGCACACTCATTCTAACAGTTCAGTGTGCACACCTCCATGTGGGCACACTCATTCTAACAGTTCAGTTTGAATACCTCCATGTGGGCACACTCATTCTAACAGTTCAGTGTGCACACCTCCATGTGGGCACAGTCATTCTAACAGTTCAGTGTGCACACCTCCACAGGGACACACTCATTCTAACATTTCAGTGTGCACACCTCCACAGGGACACAATCATTCTAACAGTTCAGTGTGCATACCTCCATGCATACACAGTCATTCTAACAGTTCAGTGTGCACACCTCCACAGGGACACACTCATTCTAACAGTTCAGTGTGCACACCTCCATGTGGACACACTCATTATAACAGTACAGTGTGTACACCTCCATGTGGACATATTCTAACAGTTCAGTGTGCACACCTCCATGTGGCCACACTCATTCAAACAGTTCAGTGTGCACACCTCCATGTTTACACACTCATTCTAACAGTTCAGTGAGCACACCTCCATGTGTGCACACTCATTGTAACAGTTCAGTGTGCACACCTCAATGTGGACACACATATTCTAACAGTTCAGTGTGCACACCTCCATGTGGACACACTCATTCTAACAGTTCAGTGTGCACACCTCCTCAGGGACACACTCATTCTAACAGTTCAGTGTGCACACCTCCATGTGGATACAATCATTCTAACAGTTCAGTGTGCACACATCCATGTGGGCACACTCATTCTAACAGTTCAGTGTGCACACCTCCATGTGGGCACACTCATTCTAACAGTTCAGTGTGCACACCTCCATGTGGACACACTCATTCTAACAGTTCAGTGTGCACAAATACATGTGGGCACACTCATTCTAACAGTTCAGTGTGCACACCTCCATGTGGACACACTCATTCTAACAGTTCAGTGTGCACACCTCCATGTGGGCACACTCATTCTAACAGTTCAGTGTGCACACCTCCATGTGGACACACGCATTCTAACAGTTCAGTGTGCACACATCCATGTGGGCACACTCATTCTAACAGTTCAGTGTGCACACCTCCATGTGGGCACACTCATTCTAACAGTTCAGTGTGCACACCTCCATGTGGACACAGTCATTCTAACAGTTCATTGTGCACACCTCCATGTGGGCACACTCATTCTAACAGTTCAGTGTGCACACCTCCACAGGGACACACTCATTCTAACAGTTCAGTGTGCACACCTCCATGTGGACACACTCATTCTAACAGTTCAGTGTGCACACCTCCATGTGGACACACTCATTCTAACAGTTCAGTGTGCACACCTCCATGTGGACAAATTTTAACATTTCACTGTGCACACCTCCATGTGGACACACTCATTCTAACATTTCAGTGTGCACACCTCCACAGGGACACACTCATTCTAACAGTTCTGTGTGCACACCTCCACAGGGACACACTCATTCTAACAGTTCACTATGCACACCTCAATGTGGACACACTCATTCTAACAGTTCAGTGTGCACACCTCCACAGGGACACACTCATTCTAACAGTTCAATGTGCACACCTCCATGTGGACACACTCATTCTAACAGTTCAATGTGTTCACCTCCATGTGGACACATTCTAACAGTTCAGTGTGCTCACATCCATGTAGACACACTCATTCTAACAGATCAGTGTGCACACCTCCATGTGGACACACACATTCTAACAGTTCAAAGTGCACACCTCCATGTGGACACACTCATTATAACAGTACAGTGTGCACACCTCCATGTGGACATATTCTAACAGTTCAGTGTGCACACCTCCATGTGGCCACACTCATTCTAACAGTTCAGTGTGCACACCTCCATGTTTACACACTCATTCTAACAGTTCAGTGAGCACACCTCCATGTGGGCACACTCATTGTAACAGTTCAGTGTGCACACCTCCATGTGGACACACATATTCTAACAGTTCAGTGTGCACAACTCCATGTGGACACACTCATTCTAACAGTTCAGTGTGCACACCTCCTCAGGGACACACTCATTCTAACAGTTCAGTGTGCACACCTCCATGTGGATACAATCATTCTAACAGTTCAGTGTGCACAACTCCATGTGGGCACACTCATTCTAACAGTTCAGTGTGCACACCTCCACGTGGACACACTCATTCTAACAGTTCAGTGTGCACAAATCCATGTGGGCACACTCATTCTAACAGTTCAGTGTGCACACCTCCATGTGGACACACTCATTCTAACAGTTCAGTGTGCACACCTCCATGTGGGCACACTCATTCTAACAGTTCAGTGTGCACACCTCCATGTGGACACACGCATTCTAACAGTTCAGTGTGCACACATCCATGTTGGCACACTCATTCTAACAGTTCAGTGTGCACACCTCCATGTGGGCACACTCATTCTAACAGTTCAGTGTGCACACCTCCTTGTGGACACACTCTTTCTAACAGTAGAGTGTGCACACCTCCATGTGGACATATTCTAACAGTTCAGTGTGCACACCTCCATGTGGGCCCACTCATTCTAACAGTTCAGTGTGCACACCTCCATGTGGACACACACATTCTAACAGTTCAGTGTGCACACCTCCATGTGGACACACTCATTCTAACAGTTCAGTGTGCACATCTCCACAGGGACATACACATTCTAACAGTTCAGTGTGCACACTTCCATGTGGGCACACTCATTCTAACAGTTCAGTGTGCACACCTCCATGTGGGCACACTCATTCTAACAGATGAGTGCACACCTCCATGTGTGCACACTCATTATAACAGTTCAGTGTGCACACCTCCATGTGGACACACTTATTCTAACAGTTCAGTGTGCACACCTCCATGTGGACAAATGTTAACTCTTCAGTGTGCACACCTCCATGTGGACACACTCTTTCTAACAATTCAGTGTGCACACCTCCATGCAGACACAGTCATTCTAACAGATCAGTATCCACACCTCCATGTGGACACACTCATTCTAACATTTCAGTGTGCACACCTCCAGAGGGACACAATCATTCTAACAGTTCAGTGTGCACACCTCCATGTGGACATAATCATTCTAACAGTTCAGTGTGCACACCTCCACAAGGACACACTCATTCTATCAGTTCAGTGTGCACACCTGCATGTGGACACAATCATTCTAACAGTTCAGTGTGCACACCTCCATGAGGACACACTCATTCTAACAGTTCAGTGTGCACACCTCCACAGGAACACACTCATTCTAACATTTCAGTGTGCACACCTCCACAGGGACACACTCATTCTAACATTTCAATGTGCACACCTCCATGTGGACACACTCATTCTAACAGTTCAATGTGCCCGCCTTTATGTGGACACATTCTAACAGTTCAGTGTGCTCACCTCCATGTAGACACACTCATTCTATCAATTCAGTGTGCACACCTCCATGTGGACACACTCATTCTAACATTTCAGTGTGCATACCTCCACAGGGACACACTCATTCTAACAGTTCAGTGTGCACACCACCATGTGGACACACTCATTCTAACAGTTCAGTGTGCACACCTCCATGTGGGCACACTCATTCTAACAGTTCAGTGTGCACACCTCCATGTGGGCACACTCATGCTAACAGTTCAGTGTGAATACCTCCATGTGGGCACACTCATTCTATCAGTTCAGTGTGCACACCTCCATGTGGGCACAGTCATTCTAACAGTTCAGTGTGCACACCTCCATGTGGGCACACTCATTCTAACAGTTCAGTGTGCACACCTCCATGTGGACACACACATTCTAACAGTTCAGTGTGCACACCTCCATGTGGACACACTCATTCTAACAGTTCAGTGTGCACAACTCCACAGGGACACACTCATTCTAACAGTTCAGTGTGCACACCTCAATATGGGCACACTAAATCTAACAGTTCAGTTTGCACACCTCCATGTGGGCACACTCATTCTAACAGTTCAGTGTGCACACCTCCATGTGGGCACACTCATGCTAACAGTTCAGTGTGAATACCTCCATGTGGGCACACTCATTCTAACAGTTCAGTGTGCACACCTCCATGTGGGCACAGTCATTCTAACAGTTCAGTGTGCACACCTCCATGTGGGCACACTCATTCTAACAGTTCAGTGTGCATACCTCCATGTGGACACACACATTCTAACAGTTCAGTGTGCACACCTCCATGTGGACACACTCATTCTAACAGTTCAGTGTGCACACCTCTATGTGGACACACTCATTCTAACAGTTCAGTGTGCAACCTCCATGTGGACACACTCATTCTAACAGTTCAGTGTGCACACCTCCATGTGGACACAGTCATTCTAACAGTTCTGTGTGCACACCTCCATGTGGGCACACTCATTCTAACAGTTCAGTGTGCACACTTCCATGTGGGCACACTCATTCTAACAGTTCAGTGTGCACACCTCCATGTGGGCACACTCATTCTATCAGTTGAGTGCACACCTCCATGTGGGCACACTCATTATAACAGTTCAGTGTGCACACCTCCATGTGGACACACTTATTCTAACAGTTCAGTGTACACACCTCAATGTGGACACACTCATTCTAACAGTTCACTGTGCACACCTCCATGTGGACACACTCATTCTAACAGTTCAGTGTGCACACCTCCATGTGGACAAATGTTAACACTTCAGTGTGCACACCTCCATGTGGACACACTCATTCTAACAATTCAGTGTGCACACGTCCATGCAGACACAGTCATTGTAACAGATCAGTGTCCACACCTCCATGTGGACACACTCATTCTAACATTTCAGTGTGCACACCTCCACAGGGACACAATCATTCTAACAGTTCAGTGTGCACACCTCCATGTGGACATAATCATTCTAATAGTTCAGTGTGCACACCTCCACAAGGACACACTCATTCTATCAGTTCAGTGTGCACACCTGCATGTGGACACAATCATTCTAACAGTTCAGTGTGCACACCTCCATGAGGACACACTCATTCTAACAGTTCAATGTGGACACCTCCATGTGGGCACAGTCATTTTAACAGTTCAGTGTGTACACCTCCTTGTGGACACAATCATTCTAACAGTTCAGTGTGCACACCTCCATGTGGACACATTCTAACAGTTCAGTGTGCACACCTCCATGTGGACACACTCATTCTAACAGTTCAGTGTGCACACCTCCACAGGGACACACTAATTCTAACAGTTCCTTGTTCACACCTCCATGTGGACACACTCATTCTAACAGTTCAGTGTGCACACCTCCATGTGGACACACTCATTCTAACAGTTCAGTGTGCACACCTCCATGTGGGCATACTCATTCTAACAGTTCAGTGTGCACACCTCTATGTGTGGCACACTCACTCTAACAGTTCAGTGTGCACACCTCCACAGGGACACACTCATTCTAACATT